>NC_033803.1:37464970-37522901 GCF_001876935.1 Asparagus officinalis
ATCATTCAGACTTAGCTTTCGCACGACTTGTCGTGTTGGTGGTGGCTTCTTCTCCACTCCTTTTGCAGCTTTCTATGGGCTTGCTGAGTTTGAACCCGTGCCTGCGTGACATCGCGCGGCGTTTGCGAATACGCTCCTCGAGCGTACGAACGGTTCCGTTTGACGCGGACCCTTTTCTTTGGCGCTTGAAGAGTCGCCATTCATGTGGTAGTTAGCTGTTTTGGCTCTTCTGTTCTTCAACTACCGCGTGGTCGGCGGAATCGTCGCGTAGACTCTATGCGCTTAGCGAATGGCGCGCAAGGCGTTGACGACCGCTGCTGCGGGGGCTCTCTTTGGGAGAGAGTACAACGCCGAACAGGTAGAGCGTTGCGGGAGTTGGTTGACCTGGATTGGCGGTCGGTGGAACTTCATTTGACGCCGAAGAGAGTTCGGGGCCATCGGTAATTTTTAATAGATAAGGTGTCTTGGAGTGGAAGTAAATGTTGGATTTTAGGACTACGGAGGTATTGGGTGGATGAAGATGAACAAGGCGTTATGGAACTTCATTGCGCTGGTCAGTTTGGGTTGAGAGCTTCGTGGGTCTTCTGGAGCAGCTTCAACCAACGAAGCTTTTTCTCCCGGAGGAGAATTCTTGGACTTCGCGGGGGGAGATAAGAGCCGACGAGGACACGTACTGCTCGAACTTGGCTTTGGTCGAATCGTACTTCGACTCCCTCCAGGTACCGCGGGTTGAATCCGCTGGCTGCGAGCATCGATGTCGTTGGCGAGGATCTGATCGGCTCCACACTGTGGTCAGCCAGATTGTTCGGCGGTGGAACGCGTTGCTTTCTTCATTAATGAGATAATTGTCATCTTGAGTTACAGTTTTTCGAGTTCAAAAGATCGGTCTTTTATAGTCGGCGTTACAACTAAATCAAAGAAAAAATAGAAAAATTTTAGAATTCCTCTGTTGCAAATCTACGAGCTCGCGTTTTGCGCGTTCGCGGTCGCTTTGGTGGTTCTTTGCCTGCGCCGGGGTTAATCTGTGGACACCGGCGATCTAGATCGGTCGATTCTAGACGAGTTGCGGGTATTATTTCCAGGAAGGGAATAATAGCCGGGAGGGATTAATCACCAGGGAATATCGCTGGATTGCGAGATCTAAGGACGGCAGTTAATCTGGATGTAGCCTCGTGTAGATCTCAGATCTGTTCTTTCTTCTCTCGAGTGCCTGCCTTTCTGACGTGGATGGTCGCCGAGGATCAGTAATGAATGTGCAAAGTCTTCTTGGTTTCAAGCTCCGGTTGCACTCTCAATGCCGAGCGAGTTCGGCTCTTGAAAGTTCCACGCTCCGAAATGAACATCTCTAGTCCTATTTATAGGGCTCTCAGGCCAGTGGCTGCCAAGATCGAGAATTGTCTGGCACCTCTGGCCACCTTGTCGGCCACCTCAGCACTGTCGCGGCCACTCGGGTGTGGCGACACTAGCTCGGCCTAGCCACCTTGGGGTGGCTCGGCTCATGGCCGAGCCACCGCAAGGTGGCTCGCCACGAGATGCCACCGCCAAGTGGCGTCGGCATTGGCCGGGCGCACCATGGGGTGGCTCGCCTTCGCGAGCCACCCTGAGGTGGCTCGGCTGCCCGAACACCCCAGGGTGGCTCGGCATTGGATGAGCACTTTGGGGTGGCTCGGCTTGGGCCGAGCACAACCCGAGGTCTCGCCACGGCACCTCCGGGTGCGTCGGCTTGGCCCGAGCGACCACCTTGACGGTGCTCGGGCACCGAGCCACCTCAAGGTGGCTCGGCTATAGCGACCGTCCCCCTTGAGGTGGTCGGCTAGGCCGAGCGCCTTGAGGTGGCTCGGGCTTTGGCGAGCCGCCCGCGGGCGGTGTTTTCGCGACTTTTTCGAGTCATATTCCGTATGTCTGCGTTTGTCCGTGTTCTCGCGTTTGATCTGTAGCTCTGATTTGATGATCTGATTTGGCTAGTAATATCGTTCTGAGTTCTGAGTCCGAAACTGATCTTGATTCGATGCGGGTTCGGTCCCGAGTCGCTCTCGGTTGGATGCTGGCGTTGATCCTACTCATTTAGCTTGATTCTGCACGCGGCCGCTGGATTCATTCCGTCCGTTTCTGCGCTGATTCGTCTAGATCTCGTCGACCTCGTTGGTTCGTTCGGTTTGTGCCGAGCTATGCAGGGGACCTATAAGCAATTTTATATGCCTGACAGCTAGCTCAAGTGGCTCGATGCGCTAAACCGGTCACCTCTAAGTTAACGAAATGTATGAAGTGAATCGGTGAAGCGTACGAGTCAACGTGGCACGCGAAATGGCAAAACAACTCAGCTAGGAATTGTGTTTTGCCCAAAAGGGGCGAAACACCTTGTGTGACTCACCCACACCATGTGTGGTTCGCCCACGAGAGAGTTAGAGCTAAAATACTCGAGGTGGTACGAACTGGCTCGCAAGGCTGCGCGCCACCATTTGGTGGCTTGTACAAAGAAATAACATTTCGGCCATGATACGATTTGAGACTGAAGAAACTAAAAAGAAAAAAGTTGTAGGTCTTTTTGTAAACTTTCCAACGCATCTTAAATCAACTTATTCCGAGATTGGACGATAATGTTAGAGGCAAAATACCAAAGGTAGTACGAACTGGCTCGCAAGGCTGCGAGCCACCATTTGGTGGCTTGCACAAAGAACTAACATTTCAGTCATGATGCATTTTGATTCTAAAGAAATTCAAAAGATAAAAATTGTAGGTATTTACGTCATCTTTTTAACGCATCTTAAATCACCTCATTTCAAGATTATACGAGAAAGTTAAAGCCAAAATACCCGAGATGGTACGAACTGGCTCGTAAGGCTGCGAGCCACCATTTGGTGGCTCGCACAAAGAAGTAACATTTCGGCCATGATACGATTTAATTCTAAAGAAACTCAAAAGACAAAAGTTGTAGGTACTTTCGTCAGTGTTTCAACACATCTTGAATTAATACATTCTGAGATCAGATGAGAGAGTTAGAGCCAAAATACTCGAGGTGGTACAAACTAGCTCACAAGACTGCGAGCAGCCACCATTTGGTGGCTCGCACAGCTCCGAGCCACCAGGTGGTGATCCACTCCCAAAACCTCCAAAAACATGGGTTTCAATATTTTTTTAAGGATTCTTTTGTCCTAGAGCCTCCCCAACTATTCTGAAGCTATCCTTAAGTGCACCTGGGTGGTTATCAACTGCAGATGACGCCAAAATACTTGATCTTATCAGAAAACATAGCAAAAAAGCCTATAAATAGAAGCCTAGGATTTTCATTGGAGAAGATCTGAAATCAAAGGGCGAGGTGCTGTCAATTTAAATAGTAGACCACGAATTTCAGAGGAGAATTGGCAAATCTTGGCAAACTTTTTCATAAAGAAAAACCCTTAGAAAGATTTGATAATCTTTCCCCCTCTTTCCTCAGGATTAAACTTAGTTTTAATCTTGAGAAGAGCCACAATCTCGCTTGGTCGTGATTGTCGCTTCTGTAATTGTTTCCTTCGTGAAACAAGAGCATAATTAACATTGTCAACCGGATTTGATCTGCGGTGGTCCACATGTTCGCGGGGAAAACTGTTTTCTTTTTCATTGAAATAATTGTCATCTTGGATTACAAAGATCCGGTCTTTTATAGATCCGGTTACAACTAACTCAAAGAAAAAAAAAGTAAAAATTACAACTTTCCTTTTGTGAACAAATCGCGAGCTCCTGTTTTGCGGTCGCTCGCTTTGGTGGGTTCTTTGCCAACGCCGGAATTAATCCGTGGACCACCGCGCGATCTAGATCCGGTCGGATCTACACGATTATACGGGTATTATTCCACGAAGGGAATAATAGCCGGAAGGGATTAGTCCACCAAGGGAATAATCGCTCGGATCTCGAGATCTAAGACCAAGCTTAGATCTGGAGTGTGATCTCGTGTAGATCTCAGATCTGTTCTTTCTTCCTCTCGAAATCCTGCCTTTTCTGACGTGGATGCTCGCCGAGGATCAGATCCGAATGTGCAAGTCTTCAAGTCTTCAAAGCTCCGAGTTCACTCTTCAATCCGGCAGAGTTTCGGCTCTTGAAAGTTCGACCTCCGAAAATGAACATCTCTAAGCCTATTTATAGGCTCTCAGGACAGTGGCTGTAAAAAGGGAATTGTCGGCCACCTCTGGCCACTGTCGGCCACCTCGGGCCACTGTCGGCCACCTCGGGGTGGCCGACACTGTGCCTAGCCACCTTGGGGTGGCTCGGCTCATGGCCGAGCCACCCCAAGGTGGCTCGGCCACCGAGCCACCCCGAGGTGGCTCGGCATTGGCCGAGCCCCCACGAGCCTTTCTTCAGGTAAATCTTCCACAATTTGGATCTTTTTCATGCTCAATTTAATTCATGCATTTGTGGGGTTATATGTGAGGGTTGAGGGTGTGATTTGATGCCTCGAGCTAATCTTTCAGGGGGGTAAAAATGCAATTTTGAGGGGTTTTTATGCAAAAATTAGGGCTGAAATTATTTTTTGAATCTAACCCTTTGAGTTATTTTGCAGGCCGTCATGTCTCGCGCCTCGAGAGGTCGTTCCCCTGCCATGTCGGTTGATGGCGCGCCTCCCTCTTATGCTGGTGAGCTACTTTTTGCAAATAAACCCTTTTTTCTTATAAATTTGTAAATTGACCCTTTTTTAAACCCCACGTTGTTCTCCTTGGCGAGGCAATCGGGAAGAGCCTTGATTCTCCTTGGTGAGGATCGACGCTTCAAAGATATGTTTTGCTTGGTCAAAACCATATCTCAAAATTAAAGGGGGCGATTTGACACTACATTGCGTTTTATAAGGCAGGGATATGTTGTCGACATACCCTGTTTTGTGATTGCACAATGTGGCCAAATCGTCTCACCCTTTATAAGGCAATGACTCTATCTTAGCTATTTGTAAGATGAGTTCAATTTCCTTTTATAATCGAGACTAACCAGTGTTTAACTGTCTATTTTGCAGTGGGGTACCCTTCTGGATCATTCCCGTCCCACGCAATATATGGACGGCGTGGCGAGCATTATTCGAACTCCAACGATCCTTCCCCTATTCCAGCTACCCCTCAGTTTGCTTCGGACACGTCGACTGAGGTTGCCCAAGTGGTGAGGGAAGGTGGTCATCGAGCTATTCGCCAGCTAATCACAGATGCGCCTTTTGTGAAGGACGCCAGCTCTACTCAGCCTCTTCGAAAGAGCGATTTCCTATTTGGTGATTCTGTCGATGACCCAGAAGCCGTATTCATTGGTGCTGAGCATTGGCTTCACAAGACCGGCAATGGCTTCATATACTTGCCGGAGATTCCTCGGCATCGTTCATTGACTGAGCTCAGATGTCAGGCTGTGACACGGGAGATGTCGTGGCGCTTGACAGAGGATCATATGAGTGTCCATTGCGGCTATATCACTCATTCGGCGGTTCCTGGTTCGTGCAGAAGTCGTGTTACCGGATTGCGTCCTGGTGTATTGGGGCTGGACGAACCACCACGTAACGAGTTCCTTGCTACCGCTTCCACCTTGAGGAATCGTCTCGCTGTTCTGGGACGGGAGATGCCAGCGACACGTCACAGGTTTTACGGTTGGGTCCACTCTTCGGACAAGTCTTGGTGGAGCCGCATGACGACATACGTCTTGAGCCGATGGGGCGAGGAGTTGCATGCTTGCGGTTTGTATGCAGCCGTTCGTGCCACCGTGTATGGCTTGCCTATCAGTTTGAGACATTTCTGTGCTTTGTTCGAGCTATATAATCCAGACTCGAACACTTTTCTGACCCGGCAGGGGGAGTTAGGCTTGGCTCTTCACGAGATGCACAGGATTTCTGGCTTGTCCATGGGACAGATGCTATACCAGGAGTACTTTCCTTCCAGTCATGAGTTGAGCCAATTAAAAGATCGCATGCCTGACCGTTATGAGACTCTATGGGACCTCACTTGTCATTACCATATTGCTTTGGCACAGTCGGAGCCCTTAGCAAAGAGGACCAAGGTATGTGTGAGTCTGAAACAATTTGCGAACTACTTGTTCAAGAATCTGGAGAGCACTCATGGCGAGGATATTTGTGAGCTGGCCCCATTCACTCCTTCAGAGGTGAACAGTCTACTGAAGAAGATCGGCGCTCAATCTTACACCACCGGCGGTCCTGAGGGTGGCTTTCCTGCGAAGACCAAGTTCAAGTCATTCTTGTGGCACGCTACCGCACCAATTCGACCAATGACACTTCTTGCTGGCTTTCTTGCTATCTGGTTGAAAAAGTGCGTGGTTCCATATCAGTCTGGCGACGCCTTGCCCTTGGAGGTACTTTACCCAGCAGTTCAGCTCGCCTATAAGAAGGAACTCTCACTTCTTCCGGTGATGGTGGCTAATATTCACCGAGGACTTCGACAGCTTTCCAGTGCGTTCACACGGAAGGAGACCGATTTACCAGGTCAGATTCCCACGCTTAAGGTGGAGCTCCCGTACGCTTATCTGATGGCCTGGTTTGTCCTTCATCGCTCGGATATGATGTCGGTGCCGAACGCCACAGACCATTCTGTTCCCCTGCTACAGTTGCTTGAGAATGGCAGGTGGGAGGGCCGCGGATTTTCTGATGTCAGACAGCAGTTGCAGGTCCATAAGTGTTGGGCATTCTCTACTTGTTTTCCGCAGTTCTCCGGTCGATATGGTGAATGCTTGATAGATGATGAGAGGCCTAGAGAGTACCGGACTTATTTAGACATCGGCTGCTTCAACTGGCTAGTGAATATTAGGCCCGGCTATCTGACTTTCCGGGTGAGGGATCAGTGCTTCATCGAACCATATCTACCGTGCCGATTCGCTCGCCAGTTTGGCTATGACCAGCTTTACATTGGGAATCCTCGTCAGCAGCTTCGTACTCATAGTGGTTTGATAGACGGTCTCCGCGCTTGGTTGTGGACCGTGACTGGCTGTACTGGTGTTAGATTTAGTCTCCCGAGTGCTGACCGGCAGTTGAACCTTACTTTCTTGAGCTGCAAATGGTTGTTAGCAGCCAACAAGACTATCCCTGTGAAGCCAATCGCAGAGTTAGAGGCTGAGGCAGCTTCCCAGGTTGATTCCCGCAGGATTCGGGAAAACGCCCGGGCACAGAGGATACGGAACAAGACTCGTCGGATTGACGAAGAGGGACAGAGGACATTCCATTCCACAGACGAGGCTTCGGGCGGGGATCCCGAAGATTACGATGACTTTTCCGAGCGAGGTTTGCACTTCATCTTTTTCTTCTATCTTCCAGAAGTGTTGAAACTGACTATGGTTTGATGTTCCAGATACCACAGTTGATCAGGATGAAGATTTCCGTCCTCCTCCTCAGGCGAGACCTTCGATCCCTATTGCTAGGCGGAAGAGATTGGCCCGCAAACCTCGTGTAGCTTCACGAGCATCTGACATGGATCTGGCTGGAGATGACCCTATTAGTGACAGAGGTAACGTCTACTCTTTGAACCATTTTCTTGGTTATTCTGAACATTGACTCATGCTTTTCCATTTCTATATAGGAGTGCGTGGGGAGGATGAGATGAGTCCCGATCCTGTTCCCTTATCTCCCGATGAGTCTGACCCACTACCCCCTGTAGAGAAGTCTACAGGGGTTGCTGACATTAGGGAGGAGATCAGTGTAGGACCAGATTCTGTGAGTCAAGGTACATCTATCACTGACAGCGTATTTCTTTAGATAATACATTAATGAATTTGTGTATCCTCTAACTGTCCTCTACTCCTTGCTCCTTCAGATAATTTGCAGGAGGCGAACCTTGGAAACGAAGAGGCTGATGCACCCGTGAGAGGTAACTCATTTCCATTAGTTGTAGTCTCTTCATTATTCTTTGGCACTTATATTCTTTTATGTCAGATTTCTCCATCGACGATTTTGACGAGGGAAGCCTGTTTGCGGACACTCCTATGATGCACTACATATATAGCTCACCTCAGATTGATGACCAGCTACCTGGAGACATGTTTCCTGAGTCCGCATTTGCTAACAATCCTGAGGATGGTTCCTTTGAAGGTATGTGCCTCCTGCTGAGTTGATTATAGGACTAGTCGACCTTGACTAATGCAGCTATAATGTAACGCCTCTGCGAATTCTGTTTTGAATTTGACAGGAGCTTTTGTTGAGAAAGACCATGTTGAGCCGGCTGTGCGACCAACTCCACCAGTCGATGCAGCTACAGTTGTTACATCTCCATCACCCCCAGTGACTCGAGGGGAAGGAGGTATAATTTAATTAGCTGAGCGATGCCGTTCATTTCCTCATTGAGGCTTTTGACGAACTTCTCTTCTTTGTGTAGGGCTTCCTTCTCAGCTTCATATCCTCGTTAAGGAGTTGTTATCAGGGGATGACCCTGAGAAGATCATCATCAGCGTAGAAGTCCGCTCTTATTTCTCCTCCCTGACTGTTATAATTGGCAAACTCCTCCACGACGGACTTTCTCTTCGCCAATTTAAGCCCTACCTCGATTCCAAGATAAACTTGATTAGGGACATAGGATGTCCGGATCTAGCGACGGCTATGGTTGATGACCTTGATCGCTTAGAGCGTGAGCTTCAGATGTTTCATGAGCTCCGGGATACAGGTGCCTCTTCATTCGTTGCTGCCGAGTTGGATGCTCGCTTACAGACATGGCGCAGTACTCGGATGGTTGCTGAGCTCGAGATTCAGGTGCAGCGGGACCGCATAGATCGAGTTGAGGCTGATTTCGCCACTAGATCTTCTTTCCTCGAGGAGCTTGATTCTCAGATAGATCAGCTCCGACGAGAACTCCGTGAGAAGGAAGACACAAAGATGCAGAATCAGCAAGCAAATGCTGCTTTATCTGATGAGCTGAAGTCCTTGAAGCAGAGACTGGCTGAGACAGAGGAGGATGCTGTGAGGACTTTAGCTGCGAACGAAGAGTCTGTTAGAGCTGAGTTGCAGGAGGAGCTTAGACGCTCTTATGACGAGAAGTTATCTGAATTCAGTCAGCAGATTCTTAGCCATGGGCTTGATGTATGATTTTATTTGCTGAAAACCTTGACATTTGATTCTCTTTAGTGGAATTGGTTTTTATCTTTATCTTTATTATGATTCCTCATCACGTTTGAAATGATTGACCATAATACTCATAGGATTTTTGGCAAACCCCCAGCCTTCAACGGGTTTGATTAGCCTTTACCGACTACCGTTTGAGTCGGGCTAGCATGCGGATTATCGGAATCCGTTCCGCATGTAACGTTGTGCTAAGGGAATGAACTCCCTTAGACTTCGTGCTATGATGTCGAATACATAGACTTCGCCATTGTTACGGGAATAGGCTACCCGGCGACACGTGTTAGGTGTTGACTTTAGGATTTTTTGGCTAACCCCCAGCCTTCAACGGGTTTGATTAGCCTTTACCGACTACCGTTTGAGTCGGGCTAGCATGCGGATTGTCGGAATCCGTTCCGCATGTAACGTTGTGCTAAGGGAATGAACTCCCTTAGACTTCGTGCTATGATGTCGAATACATAGACTTCGCCATTGTTACGGGAATAGGCTACCCGGCGACACGTGTTAGGTGTTGACTTTAGGATTTTTGGCTAACCCCCAGCCTTCAACGGGTTTGATTAGCCTTTACCGACTACCGTTTGAGTCGGGCTAGCATGCGGATTGTCGGAATCCGTTCCGCATGTAACGTTGTGCTAAGGGAATGAACTCCCTTAGACTTCGTGCTATGATGTCGAATACATAGACTTCGCCATTGTTACGGGAATAGGCTACCCGGCGACACGTGTTAGGTGTTGACTTTAGGATTTTTGGCTAACCCCCAGCCTTCAACGGGTTTGATTAGCCTTTACCGACTACCGTTTGAGTCGGGCTAGCATGCGGATTGTCTAACTCCGTTCGCATGTAACGTTGTGCTAAGAGAATGAATTCTCTTAGACTTCGTGCTATGATGTCGAATACATAGACTTCGCCATTGTTACGGGAATAGGCTACCCGGCAACACGTGTTAGGTGTTGACTTTATCCCTACTTAGGTTTCGGGATAAAATACCCCAGACTGGTCTTCTGGTGTCTTTTTCTACGGCGAAAGACTAAACCGGCGACGCGTGTTAGGCGTCGGCATATCCCTTCTTAGGATTCAGGATGACATTCCCCATGCGTGTAAGGCATGGATTTTGGTGTTATTAATGACGACCTGCCACAATGTTGAATATGTGGACGGGTGTTCTTTTTAACGGTTAAGAACTAACCGGCAGCGCAGGTTAAGCGCAGACTTATCCTTGCTTAGGTTTCAGGATAAAATACCCCAGAATCAGACTCTGGTGTCTTTTTGTGCGGAAAAAGACTAAACCGGCAGCGCGTGTTAGGCGCAGACTTATCCCTGCTTAGGATTCGGGATAAACTTCCTAGGATGAATCCTAGATTGATAGATTCTTAGAAAAGGTTGGTGCGGGAAAGGAAGAATTTTATATTCTATTTCCCGGTCTTCTTTTAGGGTGAAGGCGAACCCAACAGACAAGGAAGGAAGAATTTTATATTCTATTCCCTGATTCTGGAAAGGAAGAATTTTATATTCTATTTCCAGCGAAGAAGAAACTAGAAGTGGGGTGTCCACTCCGAGAATCTGGAAAATTTAGATAAACTTGCCTTTTATAGGATGAGTTATCTAAACTGAAAATGGGTCCTTCGTTTATCGAAGTGGTATTTTCAACTCCGGTTATAACCATGAACAAGGTTTAACCAAAGAGAAAAAGGGAAGGAGTTCTTTCGTTTATCGAAAAGGGACTCCGAACTGAAAGTGGACCTCTTGTTCATGGAAAGAATCAAGAGGGCCAGAAAAACATTTTTGGTGGACTCACTGTCAATTGAAATTGATCAGTGAGGGATTTTGGTGGTGACAATGATTTTGGGTTATCCTCTAGAATATTAAGTGTAATATTCTTCGAGGAACTTCCCGGTAAATGAGTTATCCTGAATGTACTAGGGATAGTACTTTTTCAGGAACTTCCCATTTATTGGCATTAATTGCCTGGCGCCCTCTTGAGTAATCAGGCGATATGCGCCGTTTGAATAGACTGTGTCTATTACAAACGGTCCTTCCCATTTGGGTTCGAATTTACCTTTCTTCTTGGAGGTGAGAATTATTGGTCGGCGAGCAGCGAGGACCAGATCTCCTTCCTTGAAGCTTCTCTGTCGGACTCTTTTGTTAAAAGCCCTTGACATCCTGGCTTGGTAAAACTCGATGTGTTGTTGAGCCTCCAAACGCTTTTCATCCAGCCTCTCGAGCTCTTCGAGACGCTTCTGATGTTGTTCCTCCGTCGTCATCTCCGTTGCGAGGGCGATCCGAAGGGACGGAATCTGAATTTCCAGCGGTAGCACAGCTTCACATCCGTATACCAGCGAATACGGGGTAGCTCCCGTAGGCGTGCGTATGGTGGTGCGATAAGCCCAGAGTGCTTCACCGAGTTTATCGTCCCAGTCTCGTTTATTGGTCTTCACGAGCTTTGACAAGATCTTGATGATCGTCTTGTTAAACGCCTCCGCTAATCCATTCGCGGCGGGGTAGTAAGCTGTCGACGAAACATCTTCGATTTTGAACTTGTCGCAGAATCTGACGAAGGCATTGCTTATGAACTGTGGACCGTTGTCATGAATGATCCTTCTTGGCACGCCGTGTCGGTAAATGACATGATGCTTGATGAAATTGATGACGTTGTTCGTCTTCACTTCTCTAAGCGGAATCGCTTCAGCCCACTTTGAGAAATAATCTGTGATCGCGAGGATGAACCGATCACCTTTGACTGAAGGGGGAAAAATAGGACCGACTATGTCCATGCCCCAAGTCTCGAACGGCCAAGACGTGGTTGACGTGTGCAACTGCTCTGGCGGTTGATGCATATAATTCGCATGTATCTGGCAAGCGTGGCATTCTCGTGCGTATTCGATTGCGTCACGAACCATCGTTGGCCAGAAATATCCCATCCTCCTGATGCGATCATACAGTTTAGGACCGGGCTGATGCGCACCACATTCTCCTTCGTGTGCTTCCTTAAGAACTTCCTTTGCTTCTCTGTTCGAAAGGCATCGGAGCAAAAGACCGTCGTACCCTCTACGGTATAACGTATGGGTCTCGGTATTATAGAAGAATCTTGGAGCTCTTCGGCGGATTGATTCCTTTTCTTTTACATCCTCTGGCAAGATACCATATTGGACGTAGTCGATGATAGGAAAACGCCAATCTCGGGACTCAGACCCAATTTGAGTTGAATTCACCTCTTTGGCGTTCACGTTTCTATCCTCTTCTTCTTCAATCTCCGTACTGTATATGGGTACGCAGAGTTGATGCGTCCGTACTGTGACTAACAGCTCAGCTTCGGGAGGCTGTGCCAGTGATACTGCTAGTGCCGCCAGTGCGTCTGCATAAGCGTTCTGGAGACGAGGGATGTATTCAATAAAGAATTCTTCGAAAGATTCTGCCATTTTGATGGCTTCCTGGTGGTACGGGATCAGGTCTTGATTCCTGACTTCATACTCACCGCGAACTTGGTTGACTATCAATTGCGAATCTCCAAAAGCTTCGAGATATTCGACCCCCAGCTCTTTGGCGAAACTGAGTCCAATGAGAAGCGCGTTGTATTCGGCAACATTATTGGAGCACGGACTAGTCAACGAATAAGCCCGAGGCATCACGTGCTTTCCAGGGGAGATTAAGACGACTCCAACTCCAGAGGAAACTGTAGGACATCCCGGGGTTATTACTCTATTAACTGCCCTTGAGGCACCATCGAAGTATAATTGCCATACTTGTTGGTGTGATGTGGTGTTAACCTCGTGGGTTTCATCCGGCAAGTCATCATATACTTCTGCCGTATCTGTGGTCGGGTTTGCCGCCAAAAGGTCACAAATCGCCTGTCCTTTTATCGACTTCTGCTGCTTGAAGTGCAAATCGTATTGGGACAAGAGAAGGGCCCACTTCGCTAGCCGCCAATTCATAGAGGCCGGTTGCGTCATAAACACCCGTACTGGATTAACGTTGGAGATAACGTAGATCGTCTGTCCCACCAGGTAATGCCGCATCTTTTGCATCGCAAATACCAATGCAAGGCATTCTTTCTCAATCATCGGATATCGAGACTCAGCGCCTACCAAGGTCCGACTGAGGTAATAAACTGCCTGTTCGTGACCGTTATCATCGTCTTGCGCTAGTAAGGCACTTATCGAGTGGTTCATCGCCTTGAGATAAATCAAGAACGGTTTACCAGATTTCGGTGCAACGAGAACAGGAGGGTTCGCCAGATATGTTTTGATATCTTCGAACGCTTTTTGGCAGGCATCATCCCAGATGAATGATACTCCTTTCTTGTTCAGCTTAGAGAACGGTTGGCACTTCCCAGAAAGATTTGAGATGAAACGCCGGATATAAGCTAAACGCCCTTGCAATCCTCTGAGTTCTCTCAGATTCCTCGGGGGCTGCAATTCATGTATCGCCTTCACCTTATCAGGATCGATATGTATACCCTTAGTGGTGACGACGAACCCAAGAAATTTTCCGCTGGACATTCCAAGAAATGATTTAGTGGGGTTCATCTTCAACTGATGACTCCTCATGAGATCGAACATTGTCTTCAAATCCTTGATGTGATCTTCCTTGTTGCGGCTTTTCACAACCAAATCATCAACGTAGCATTCGACTGTTTTCCTGAGATGTTCTTGGAAAATCTTAGTCATCGCTCGCTGGTATGTGGCACCGGCATTCTTCAGACCGAAAGGCATCACCGTATAGCAGAAGACGCCGAGGGGTGTTCTAAACGCCGTATGCTTCTCATCCTCTGGATGCATCTTGATCTGGTTATATCCCGAAAATCCATCCATGAAGGACATCCTCTCAAATCCACATGTATTGTCGATAATGACATCCGTGATTGGGAGAGGGAAATCGTCTTTCGGACATGCTTCATTCAGGTTCCTGAAGTCGATGCAAATCCTGATTTTGCCATTCTTCTTCATGACGGGAACGATGTTGGCTAACCAGTCTGGATGTTGTTCCTCTCGGATAAATCCTGATTCGATCAACTTCTTAACCTCTGCCTCAATGGCTTCCATAATCTGCGGACGAAACCGTCTTTGCTGTTGCTTGACAGGTTTGGCATCCGGCTTGATATCGAGGCGGTGCATTGCGACATTGGGGTCGAGCCCTGGCATGTCTTCATAATTCCATGCGAAGACGTCGATATATTCCCTGATGAGAGCAATCAATTCCTCCTTCTCATCTGGGGGAAGACTGTCGCTGATGAATATAGGCTTTGGGTTGGCCTCATCACCCATGTTAATCTGGACTATTTTATCTTCAGTGGGTGGTTCTCTTTGCTCGAACCTATCGCCATATTGCATATTCAGATGGTGAACCCACGGGTCTTCCCATGTTGGCATTTGATCGTCGTCTTCCATGGTGGATGGATCGGCTGTAGCCATATTTGACATTAGGGTTTTGAAGACTTCTCCCAGACTTGTATCGGAGTCCCACTCTGAAGCATCGGGAGAGTATCCTTTCTTGGCTTTGTTAGCAATTTGATCGATGATTTGCCAACCACATTCGTCATCTGATGAAACATAACCTAAGCCTCGCCCATATTTATAATAATCCTCAGGTTTACCTTTTGGTACATATACTGCTTTGGCTGGATTACGAGGACCTCGATCGAAGTATAAACCTTCTCCGAGTGTGAAATCGTAGCCCTGCTTTTCCATGAGCTTGCGCGCTTCTGGACTATACTTGGATAGATGTCGACCAGGTTTGTCATCATCTTCGTCTTCACTTAGGAAATGATCTGGTAACGGAGAGCTTTTTCCTTTACCGTAAATCACTTCTTTAGCACCTCTTACTTTGTTCGGGATGACCATGGTTGTTCCGAAAGAATGCTGGAGGTGTTCCTTCGTTACATAGGATGATCGGATCGGCATATACAACTCAGGATTGTCGTACAGCTCTTTTATCACATCATCAAGAGACAAGGAGTACTCTAAATCATCTTTTATTGCAATATCGGCAAGTTGCCAGTTACAATCTGCATCTGACGATTGTTCATCGTCAAGATTGATTACAAAGGGTACAATGTCATTTAAAACAAAACCGCCATTGTAATCGAATCCGGCTTCAGAATCAGCTTCTTCTCCGCTGTCTGTGCCCTGGGCCGATGGTTCAGTATCGGATTCGTTACCATAAAGGAGAGAATCGGTGAAATAATTCTCATACCCCTTGAATGGTTGCTTATCCGCGACCACCGTCCTAACCTCATTGTCAGTGTCGACATACTTCAAACACTGATGGAGAGTAGATGGAATTATCACGTTACTATGGATCCAAGGCCGACCCAATAGTAAGTTGTACGAAGTCTCCGCATCGATCACATAACACGTGACTTCTGTCTTCAGATCTCCCATCTGGCACTTCACCCGGATCTTACCCAAGGGTCTTGACCCACTAGTGTTGAATCCATAAATAACAGTGCCTGTGGACGCCAACTTGCTTACTGGAATGCTGAGGAAATGCATCAATCGAAGCGGCATAATACTCACAGCAGAACCCGGATCCACTTGGATTCGGTTGACTTGGCTGGAGCCAATGTATCCGACGAAATATAACGGCCGATCGTGGTTCGAATTCTTCGTCTGCATATCTTCTTTGGTGAAAGTAATGCAGGGAAGGTTCTTAGTCGCTATGTTGCACTGTTGACTCAGCGGTTCTGGCTGTTCATGCACCGGCTTGACTTGAGTCAGAAATACCTCTGCATTGGCCAAAGCTTCTTGTAGGGCCTCCCTGGTTTCTTTGGATAATCGCAGCAACTCATACAGCGTTATCCGTGCAGGAATGTTGGCTAATTGCGCCATAATGTCGAAGCTATGCGGAGTCTTCGAGCTTTCCGGTTTGTCTCTTCCAATTGGACGACTGAAACGAGACTGCTTCGGATTCTGTACCTCTTGGGGATTCTTCTCTTTTGGTTTATTCGCCGGCTGTCGTAGAGCTTCTTTACCCGGTGTGGGGCTTGTAATCACTCCCATCTCCGTGAGGGTTTTGGCTGGTCCCCGCTTGTTCACCCCCTGCTCACTAGGTGGCGGATAATTGTAGTGGTATTCATTTCCGCTCCGTGTCGCAAAAGCTTCTTGTTCTTCTTCAGAGAGCGGGAAAGTGGAGATTCTTTCGTCATCTTCCCCTGGGATAGCAGAGACTCCATAACAAGACTTCCCTTTTCCTTTAGACTTCCTCCCGGATGACGAACCGGCCCATTGTTCATCTCCAATCAGATCTGGATGAACCCAAAGGATTTCGCCATTTGGGGTTGTGTGCGGCACAAGTCCCTTTTGGCGCTGTCCGTGCGGGTCGTCATTCACCGTCTTCATACCGACTTTGGTGACGCGTTTTGGCTTGGACCCAGTTGTAGGCACCGACCCGGAACTGATTGACACTGATTCTTGGCTGGTTTCGGGGTTATGACCCCTACGTCGATTAACGCCTGGATCTTGTCCTTGAGGTGGTAGCATGATCTCGTAGGGTGGTGGACCGCTCTGTGGTATGCGCAGTACTTTGGATCCGTCACCTTGCTGGCCCCCTCTTGATCCACGATCGCCGGCAACTGGATTTTGTTGTTCTCCAACAAGTATTTGAAGATGCCGGGAACTTCATCATCTTTGAAGGAGTAGACTTTGGGAAACCTTGGCTCCGAAGATTTCTGCTTCTGAGGCCGTTGTTTCCATTGCCCTCGAGATTGTTGTGGGGCTTGTTGCTATGGCTGCTGTTGCTGAGGTTGCAATTGAAAGGTTTGATTAGCATCAACTGCATTAGCATGTGCCTTACCTTTCCCCCGTGGGACGAAGTTTTGCTTTGGAGCACTTGTCGCCGGTTGGCCTCTTTCCGCCTTCTTCCTCTTGAGGAATCGCTCTGAAAGGTTTGATTAGCATCACCTGCATTAGCTTGTGCCTTACCTTTCCCCCGTGGGACGAAGTTTTGCTTTGGAGCACTTGTCGCCGGTTGGCCTCTTTCTGCCTTCTTCCTCTTGAGGAATCGCTCAGCTTGCTCTCCCCGGACTTTCAAGTCCTTCCATGTATTGGATGGTGCTGTCCCCATTGCTTCTAGCACGTCCAACGCGAGGTTGTTGTGGCAGGTCTGGAGGATGAATTCCTCGGTGATCGGGTCCCGGCAATTCATCGCCTTGTTCCGGAACCTTTTGACGAAGGTGTCGACTAACTCTCCGTCTTTCTGCTTCTCATCGAGCAACGATCCGATAGATATCTCGGTGTCGTCGTCGAAGAAGTTGGCCAGGAACTTGGTCTCCATGTCATCCCAGCTGTTCACGCTGCCTGGCTTGAGGCGGCGATACCAATCGAAGGCGGCTCCGCGAAGAGTGCCGACGAATGACCGCACCATCAGAGGCTCATTACCAGAGATCACCCCCAAATGCGATTTGAAGTAAATCAAATGCTGGGTAGGTGAACCCATCCCATTAAACGGCGTGAAGTTAATTAGATTAAACTTCGCCGGATATGGGATCGATTCCCATTCTCTTGGGTATGGGCAAGGAATGCCTGTTTTCTTCGTCTCTTGAGCGGAGATCAATGTGTTGATTTTGCTCTCGAGGTTCTTGATCTTCAGACTTTCGCCTGTGTCTTCATTGGCATTCTCATTACCACCCCCTGCATTGACAGGATGATCATTGGTATTCTGAGCATTTGTATCCTCATCTTCCAGATTAACCGGGTTACGACGATTCTGCTCGCCTTGTTGGTTCGCCAATGCTTGGATTTGTTGGTCATGCATTTCTCTCATCTGCTGCATGGCCATCTCCATCTCAAACTTGAAACTTTCTTTCTGCTTAGCCAAAGCGTCTTCAAGCATCTTGGCCATCTGCTCCGCACTTATCATAAGTGCCTCGCGGGGTTGTCCCTCGCTGGATACCGTATTATCTGATGCAACCGCGGAGCCGGCATCAGATTCTTCATCTTCTGAAGGGCGTCTTGTCCGAACCCTACCATAGGTTGCTCGCTCGATGGTTCCGGACTGCAGACGGGTTCTAGGCCGGGAGGCTTTCAGAATCGACTCGAAATCACCCCGTGCCGATGTCCCTTTGCTCGTCATGTTGGTGGTGACCCTCGGAAATTCTCCGTCTTCAATCACCCTTCTTCTTCGTTGGAAGCGCCTAGGCCTTGGTTTTGGCGTCTCCGCACTGAGTCTTTCAAAAACTGAAACTCTTTCGGGGACCGCCTTAATGCAATTGCATTCCGACAATACCGCCCGAATGAGTTTGGAACAGGGACATTGAATTTCCCGTTCTCGGGGACTCCTCTTCCTGGTTCTATTCGTACCCCCAGCACGATAGTACAACTCGTCATTTTGACAGTCAGAGTAACCTATCGTGTGCGGGCACGCCTTCTCAGGTACAACACAATCATTATCAGATGATAATGTTTCCATCTGAGGTTGACTTGCCTTCTTTGGGCTTTCAAAGGTTACCCGCCTCAAAACATGCCTTTTTGGGCGTGAATTTTCGGCGTGATCTTGGACTTCAATGCGCAAATTGGTGCGCGCAGCTGCCTTGAGGTCTTTGTCATGCTGGAGGTGATGGCGACCCCCAGTATGTTGAGTCGTTCTGGGCTTCTTCATCGGGCCCAAACGCTCGTGAATTGGAGCTTTGCCTCTCACGTCAGGAATTGGACCGAGGCGCTCCAAAATTGGTTTCTTCTTGCGGGATGACTCTGCATGATCTCCCGGAGAAGTTATTGGGATTGACGGCGACTTTGGTTGACTCGCCGGAGTTTGACCTTCCTTAGAAGGCTGCACTGGTTGCTTTTTGGCCTGAGTCGCCACTTCAGACTTAGGCTTCCAGACTTGTCGTGTTGGTGGTGGCTTCTTCTCCACCTCCTTTTGCAGCTTTCTACGGGCTTCCTGAGCTTGAGCCCGTGCCTGCGCTGACATCGCGCGGCGCTTGTGAATGCGCTCCTCGAGCGTCGAACGGTTCCGTTTGACGCGGACCCATTCTTTCTTTGGCGGCTTGGAAGAGTCGCCATTCATTGGTGGTTGAGGCTGTTTGCCTCTTCTGTTCTTCAACTCCGCGTGGTAGCGGAATCCGTCCGTAGACTCCATCGCCTTAGCGAATTGCCGCGCAAGGCGTTGACGACGCCTCTGGCGGGCTCTCTTTGAGAGAGTCACAACGCCCTGAACAGTAGAGGCGTTGGCGGGAGTTGGGTTGACCTGATTGGAGGTCGGTGGAACTTCATTTGACGCAACTTCGGCGTCAGTTGGGTTGAGAGCTTCGTGGGCTTCCCGAGCAGCTTCGGCCAAGAAGCCGCCATCAACCCGCTGTTCACGGGGAAAACTGTTTTCTTTTTCATTGAAATAATTGTCATCTTGGATTACAAAGATCCGGTCTTTTATAGATCCGGTTACAACTAAATCAAAGAAAAAAAGTAAAAATTACAACTTTCCTTTTGTGAACAAATCGCGAGCTCCTGTTTTGCGGTCGCTCGCTTTGGTGGGTTCTTTGCCTGCGCCGGGGTTAATCCGTGGACCACCGCGCGATCTAGATCCGGTCGGATCTACACGATTATACGGGTATTATTCCACGAAGGGAATAATAGCCGGGAGGGATTAGTCCACCAAGGGAATAATTGCTCGGATCTCGAGATCTAAGACCAAGCTTAGATCTGGAGTGTGATCTCGTGTAGATCTCAGATCTGTTCTTTCTTCCTCTCGAAATCCTACCTTTTCTGACGTGGATGCTCGCCGAGGATCAGATCCGAATGTGCAAGTCTTCAAAGCTCCGAGTTCGCTCGTTCACTCTTCAATCCGGCAGAGTTTCGGCTCTTGAAAGTTCGACCTCTGAAAATGAACACCCCCTCTCCTATTTATAGGCACCCAGATCTGTGCCTAGGCACAGATCTGGGCCGGCCACCTCAGGGTGGCTCGGCGCTCAGCCACCGAGCCACCTTGAGGTGGCTCGGCTTGGGCCGAGCCACCTGAAGTTGGCTCGGCTTCGGCCGAGCCCCTCTAGGTGGTGGGTTTGGTTGTTTTCCGTTCTTGGTTCTATCTGTGATTTGGTTCTGTGGTTGATTTATCCAGACTTGATTCGTTGACCTGATTTGGCAGTAAATCCGGATCCCGATTAGGCAGTATGTCCACTTCTGAGTTCGAGTCCGAAACCGATCTTGATTCGATCGTGATTCGTCCGAGTATGCCCTTGGTTGGATGACTCGTTGACTCTTCGAACACTTGGCTTGATCCCGCACGCGAATGGACGTATTCCGTTGCTTGCGTGCGATTAGTCAATCTCGTTGCCTCGTTGGTTTGTCAGTTTGTGCCGAGCTGAGCTAAGGGACCTATAAGCAATTTTATATGCCTACACCACAGACTAACACGTCCCCGGCACAGGCAAAGATACCACACAAAGCAACAGGAGATAAACTACTGTTACGTGTTGTTGGATAAAGTTGTAATTTTTACTTTTTCATTGTAAGAAGATCTTATAAAAAGATCGACTTTTCTTTTAGTTTGAACTTGTAATCGATAAACGGTGTAACAGGTTTAACAGCAATGGAAAAAGCAACTTTTGATGAAAACAAACTGGAGATCATAGTGTGAGCCAACAACTTCTCTGTCGAAGTTGTCATGTCGCAACCACGGATCCGGATCCCGGTTGATGAAGAGGTCGAGTACAAGTTTGACCAATAGAAATTCAAGGAGTATTTATCGTCCTCTTCCTCCAGATCCTCCGCCCCTCGCAAACGCAGGAAGATCAAGGCCCCCGTTACTATTGCAATCTCGCCGTGCAACGCCCCTCCGGCCTCTAATGAGGTCGGATCTGCTGATCTGGACTCCTACTCAATCAAGGAGATAGCCGCTGGAGGTACGCTAACTCTATCGAAGAGAGCACGTCAAAGGCAACGCCAGCGCCTCGCGCGCCAACTCGTCAAGGCTTTGGAGCCAGTTGACAGGATCCGCTATGAGGCGGATATGAAGTTTAGGAAGCGCCAAGCGCCACAACAGCGAGTGAGAACCCCCTCCTTCAAACCAGCAACAAATGAATGGATCCAAGTCAAAAGGACCCGTTCAACCCTCGAGGAGCGCGTTCAGAAGCTTCACGTACTGCTTGCGCATTCACGAATTCTTGTGCAGGAAGAACAAAAGTTAAGGCACGAAGAGGTGGTCAAGAAACCACCAAAACTAGGAGGCCAAAGTCTAAAACAGCATCGAGAACAACTTAGACAACGCTCGGAACTGTCGAAAAGCAAGAACCACCAAGGAGTGGCTCGACCAAGGCTGAGCCGCCAAATGGTGGCTCGCGCCAGGTCTGAGCCACCAAGGCCCGCTTGCCCTCTGTTCACCTCCCACAGCCATTTTCGAGTCTCAGACAACCCCTATTCCTGTCCGGATGAATCCCGCACCTCCGGTGGAGCCCCATGACAGTGTGGACTTGTCTCGATTCAAAAAGAGGATGGTGGATCGCCTGAGTCCTTTGCACGAGGATCGAGGCAAAGTTTCGATCAAAGAACGCTTGGGTCATGAATGAACCCTGAGCAACTCAATGAGCTGAGGGTCGCACACGCCCTCATAACAATATGAAGCCTTCTCATAAAGGGAAAATTCCAGTAACCGATCATATCGGGCTGTGAGTCGAAGTCCAAGAGCACGTTGAGACCCCGCGCTCATGAGCTCTAAACACATGACTCTTGGGAATGCCAACAAAGCAGCAAGTCCTCAGAAGGAAACGTGTTCGTCAGACAACAACGTTATACCTGAGTAGTCGTGCTAACACGCGATAGGTTGCTCCGGTAATTATGTCGATGAGTTGTACTATCAGGCTGGGGGTACGAATAAATCTTGAAATAGAAGTACCCGGAAAGTAGACTCTCACTGTTTGTATGCCAAACTAATCAGGGTAGTATTATTAGTGTGTAGCTCCCCCAAGACCGCTCCACAGAGGGTCTCGGTATTGGAAAGGATCTCCACCAGAACATCCAAGTCTAAGCCAAAGCATTTTCATAGAAAAAGATCAGCTGCGCAAGATGACGAACTCCTAGAAGTCACTATCAATATGGTCGATAAAGGGAAGTCAACGCGGAGTTTCAGTCCCCATCATTTTTCGGACGTATCCCAACATATAACTCGGTTACGCATGAGAACTACTAGATGTAGGGACTATCAAAGGATGAATAGAGGATTATCCTCGGATGGCGAAGCATCAGATGCCAAGTCTGCAGTCGCTTCTGACAATACGGTATCCAGCCCGGGATAATCTCGTGAGGTGTTCATGATCAACGCCGAGCAAATGACCAAAATCCTTGAAGACGCTTTGGCTAAGAAAAAAGAGAACTTTAAATTTGAAATGGAAATGACTATGCAGCAGATGAAGGAAACGCATGATCAACAGATTCGGGCTTTGTCTAATCAGATTGGCGAAACTAGTCATCACAACAATGCCTACCGGGTAGGTGGCTATTCATACATGGACGAATACCTCAATGCAGATAACCCTCCCATTGACCAAAACACTGGGGGTAGCCCTACTAATGACAACAACGCTGGGGGTGGTCCTACCGAAGATGACAATACCGGGGGTGGCCGCATTGTTCCTATAAGAAATCATCCAAAGCATGATACAGACGAGGATGAAAGGATGAAAGACCTCTAGAGCAAAATCAATGCTCTGATATCTGCTCAAGAGGTGAAGAAGATCGGTATTCTGTGTCCTTACCCAAGAAAGTGGGAGTCGATCCCTACCCGATGAAGTTTAACCTGATTAACTTCTTGCTATTTGATGGGGATGGTTCTCCCACTCAACACTTGATTTATTTCAAGTACCACTTAGGAGTGATCTCTAGCAATGAGCCTTTGATGGTCTGGTATTCGTTGGTACCCTTCGCGGGCCTGCCTTCGATTGGTACCGCCGTCTCAAGCCTGGAAGCGTCAACAGCTGAGACGACATGGAAAGTTTATTCCTTGGAAATTTCTTTGATGATGACACCAAGGTATAAACTAGGACACTCTTTGAGGAGAAACAGGAAGACAAAGAAATGGTCGACGACTTCGTAAAGCGCTTCTGGAATAAGGCGATGAATTGCCGAGATCCGGTTACGGAGGACTTCATACTCCAAACTATCATAATAACCTGTCTATTGATATATTGGAAGTTATGGGAGTAGCACCATCTAAGACCTGGAAAGAGTATCCAAGCATTGGTTGAAGCTGGCGTCATAACGCTAATTAAGTCGCCATACTCCAACGGGGCACACGAGTATAAACTGTTTCCCTAACTCCGAAGAGTATATAAGTATAAACTGCTTCTCAATCCTCCAATGAGTATAAGAGGTTTCTCTGCATCCTCCAACATGTGCGTGAGGTTAAACTGCTCCCTGCATACTCCAACAGGTATATGAGTCTAAACTGTTTCCTACTTTTGACGGGAAGTTCCTAGAGAGTATTACACATAATAGTCTTAAGGATAACCTGATCATGCAACTGAGTACAATGATAGACCCAGTTTCGCAATGAAAGCTGGGGGTGGATGATTCAGGTAACGGGAAGTTCCCGAAAGAATACTATATGGTATATTCTTAGGGATAACTCGATCACTAAAAAAGGGGATGAATAAGAAACTCCCACTTGGACTCTGAATACTTCCAAGAATGAAATGCATCTAATTACCGGGATCAATTTCACCAACTTCTAAGCACTCTTTTGCTGAGACGAGATTTGATCATTTCGTTGGGTTAATTTTCCCTCACAAAAAAAACCCTCACTGGTGTTTGACGATTCACAATCTTTCACCACAAAATCTCTCACTGATCAAATTAATAAATGGTGAGTCCACTAAAATTCTTCCTGGTTTAATCTACTCAAACTCCCGCTGTGTCTGTGCACTCAACACTCCCATGTTTAGATTCTAGATATAATGCTTGGAATTTTAGTCTGCTAATCTTTAACAATTGTCAAACCCCTTTGTGTTAAGCCCTTATTACTTGACACCAAGAATTCCTACTAAGTGATTTGTACAAGTCAACACTCCCACTGTGATTTGTACTCCCACTCGGTCAAACATTCCTATAGTTAGGGCCAAAGTCAAAATCCCTTCTCGATTCCTTCCATGAATGAGAGGTCCACTTTCAAATCGAGCGATCAAACATTCCTACAGTTAGGATCGTCTTAGACTTCCCACTTGGTCAAACATTCCTACAGTTAGGGCCAAAACCATAATTCACTCTTGATAGATGAGAAACCCACCTTTAGTTCGGTAATCAAACCTTCCGACAGTTAGGATTATCCGAATCTTTTCAATTCTGGGAGTGGAGATCCCACTCTTAGGTTTACCTTTCTGGATTCTTGAAGTAGAGATCTCACTTTGAGTTTCCTTTGTAACTGGAGATAGAATATAAAATTCTTCCTCTTCAGCTTTGGGAGATAGAATATAAAATTCTTCCTTTCCCACATCGGGTTTGTCTTTACCCCAAAAGAAGATCTGGAGATAGAATATAAAATTCTTCCTCTCCAGTATCGGGTTCATCTTTGCCCCAAGAGAAGACACCATCTTTCAACTCCAAAATCCGTGCTTCACACGCATGCGGAATTTTATCCCGAATTCTAAGTAGGGATAAGTCAACGCCTAACACGCGTTGCTAGTTTAGTCTTTCACTGAGTGAAGAAGACACCAGAATCCAAGTCTGGGGAATTTTTTTTCGAAGCCTAAGAAGGGATAAGTCAGCGCGTAACACACGTTGTCGGTTAGTCATTTGCTATAAAAAGGACAAAAGCCCACATATTCGATATTGTGGCAGGTTGTTATTAATAACACCATAATCCGTGCCTTACACACATAGGGAATTTTATCCCGAGTCCTAAGTAGGGATAAGTCAACCCTAACATGCATTGCCGAGTAGTCTATTCTCGTAAGAAAGACAAAGTCTACGTATTTAATATCAGAGCACTAAAAGAGTTAACTCTTTTAGCACAATGTTACATGCAGAACGGACTTAAATAATCTACATGCTAGCCCGACTCAAACGGTAGTCGGTAAAGGCTCATCAAACCAGTTGATGGATGAGGGTTTGCCAAAAATCCTATAAATACAAGAGTCATTGATGCACCAGCTTCATTAGTTGGTCTCATAACTTGAGCATCCAACAACCTCAGAATAAGATCCATACATGCAGATGAATCAGCTTTAATAGTTGGTCCTGCAACCTCGACATCTGGGACCACCACGCTCCAACACCTTAACAGCTTAAACTGTGTAGACTCCAGTAAACGTACACGTATAAACTGTGTTAATGCCGGTCAATGCATTACAGTAAAGGTCGATGCCGGTCAACGCATCGATAATTTCGCCAAAATAAGGGTAAGGAAAAAATTCTAGGTCAAAGGATGATTCCAAGGAGTTCAATCACATTTAGATATGAATTCCTGATAAAGATGATCAGTTCAAAGTCAACTCAATGGCACGAGCTAAGTTCAGAAACTTACACACCAATTTCAATTCAAGACTTCAACAATGGTCAGACGATAAATGTAGCACCGGAAGAACTTCATCTATTTGACAAAATACTTACTAGATTGAAGACTGAAGAAGTCAAGAACTGAAGCCAATTACAGGCCTTTTTACACCGACTGAAGGTTGAGCCTATCACATCCAAAGCATTTCAGGCTCTTCTATAAAAGATGCGAGAGTAAAATACTTTGGAGGGGGTATCTGTAGGCGTCAAAAATTACCTATAGGTCCCCGAACACAGTTCGAGACAGAGACAAGATGATGAACGTCATTATCCGAGACAAGGAAGATTATTCGACACCGATAAACGTATGAAACGAATCGGCGAACCGTTGACGACGTAGCAACAAACTACCGGAATGGACACCGCCAACCACCAAGTGGCCCGCATGCTCATCGGCCACCAGAATGGTAAATCAAGTGGCCTGCTCGCTCATCGGCCACTGTCAAGTGGCCCGCGTGCTCACCGGTAAGCTCCAAATGGTCAACACGCTCATCGGCCACTTCCAAGTGGCCCACACACTCATCAACCACCTCCAAGTAGCCCGCACGTTCATCAGCCATCGCTAAGTGGCCTACGTGCTCACCGGCCACCTCCAAGTGCCCGGCACACTCATTAGTCACCTGGAAGTATCCCGCAAGCTAATCAGCCACCTCCAAGTATCCCACACGCTCATCATCTAGCTCCAAGTGGCCCGCGTGTTCAACGGCCAGCTCCAAGTGGCCCACATGCTATCTGATCACCTCTAAGTTAACGAAATGTATGAAGTGAATCGGTGAAGCATACGAGTCAACGTGACACGTGAAATGGCAAAACAACCCAGCTAGGAATTGTGTTTTTCCCAAAAGGGACGAAACATGTGCGACTCGCTCACACCATGTGTAGGTCGCCCATTGGAAGTTGTATATCTTTTCGTCAGCTTTCTAACACATCTTGAATCACCTCATTCTGAGATCGGACAAGAGAGTTAGAGCTAAAATACTTGAGGTGGTACGAACTGGCTAGCAAGGCTGCGACAGGGCTGCGAGCCACCATTTTGTGGCTTGCACAAAGAAGTGACATTTCGGCCATAATGCAATTTAATTATGAAGAAACTCAAAATAAAAAAAATTGAAGGTCTTTTCGTCAGCTTTCCAATGTATCTTAAATCAACTTATTCCGAGATTAGACGAGAGAGTTAGAGCAAAAATACTCGAGGTGGTACGAACTAGCTCGCAAGGCTATGAGCCACCATTTGGTGGCTCGCACAGCTCTGAGCCGTGGTACGAACTAGCTCGCAAGGCTATGAGCCACCATTTGGTGGCTCGCACAGCTCTGAGCCAATATTTGGTGGCTCTCACAAAGAACTGATATTTCAGTCATGATGTGATTTGATTCTGAAGAAACTCAAAAGATAAAAGTTATAGGACTTTTTGTCATCTTTTCAACGCATCTTGAATCATCTCATTCCGAGAACAAATGAGAGAGTTAGAGTCAAAATACCCGAGGTAGTATGAACTGGCTCGCAAGGCTGCGAGCCACCATTTGGTGGCTCGCACAAAGAAGTGATATTTCGGCCATGATACAATTTGATTCTAAAGAAACTCAAAAAATAAAAGTTGTAGGTCTTTTCGTCAGAGTTCCAACGCATCTTGAATCAACTCATTATGAGATCGGGCGAGAGAGTTAGAGCCAAAATACTCAAGGTGATAGAAACTGGCTCGCAAGGCTGCGTGCCACCATTTGGTGGCTCGCCCAGCTCCGAGCCACCAGGTGGTGATCCACTAGGTGGTGATCCACTCCCAAAACTTTCCAAAACATGGGTTTCGATATTTTTTAAGGATTCTTTCATCCCAGAGCCTCCCCAACGGTTCTGAAGCTATCCTTAAGTGCACCTGGACGGTTATCAACTGCAGATGACGCCAAAATAGTTGATCTTATCAGCAAACACAGCAACAAAAGCCTATAAATAGAAGCCCAGGATCGTCATTGAAGAGGATCTGAAATCAAAGGGTGAGGTGATATCAATTTGAACAGTAGACCACGAATTTCATAGGATAATTGGCAAATCTTGGCGAATTTTTTTATAAAGAAAAACCCTTAAAAAATTGGAGATTCTTTCCCCCTCTTTCCTCCTGATTAAACTTAGTTTTAATCTTGAGAAGAGCCAGTTTTAATCTTGAGGAGAGCCACAATCTCGCTTGGCCGTGATTGTCACTTTTGCAATTGTTTTCCTCGTGAAACAGGAGCATAATTAACCTTGTCAACCGGATTTGATCTGCGATGGTCCACAGACTAACGCGTCCCCTGCACAGGCAAAGATCCTACGTAAAGCAACAGGAGATATACTACTGTTACGTTTTGTTGGATAAAGTTGTAATTTTCACTTTTTTATTGTAAGAAGATCTTATAAAAAGATCGACTTTTCTTTCAGATTGAACTTGTAATCGATAAATGGTGTAACATGTTTAACAACAATGGAAAAAGTAACTTTTGACAAAAACATAGGTGAGCGTAGAAAACCCGGTAGTGATAGTGGAGATCTCCTTGAGGTTAGGAGCGGAGACGTAGGTCAAGTGGTTGACCGAACTCTGTGAACATATCGTGTGTTTGTATTGTTTATTTGTGCACTATCTCTCTTGTTTATTTACTCTTGTTTATATATCCTTGCCTTAATCTATTGAATATCAATATTGTAGGGATATATTTGTTAATAAGTATTAATCAGCATTAATATCTAATAAGATTAGCATAAACCCTATTCACCCCCCTCTAGGGTGCTTTCAATTAGTATCAGAGCTTGGTGCTCTTTGATTTAAGGTTTAACCGCCTTTAGTTAAGGTCTAAGCTTTAATATTGTTGCTAATCTTGTTTTGATATTATATTTTTTCTTACACATATATTATGGATATCCACGGTGCATCTAGCTTAGGCTATGATATAAATGTTACTCCTAAATATAGAAATTTCCCTTATGAACAATGGTGCTTTAGATTCAAAATTTTTGTTGAGTCTAAAAATATTTATTTATGGGAAGTAATTAACAATGCTTATATTGTGCCCACTTTGGAGAAATCCAAGTGGAGCAATCATGACAAGAAAATGTTTACAATGAACAAGTTAGTGTTAGAATTTTTTGATCAATGCTTTTGAACCATGTATTTCTAACGAACTTGCTCATTTTGATAGTGCTTATACAATATGGAAACTTTTTAAAGCACATCAAGGGAACTTGGAGGTGATCCGACAAGCTTTGGCGGCTTCCTCTTTAAGTTCACATGGAGCCTTATCATGCACACGAGCACTAGGCGATAGCCCTAGTGAGATATGCGAGTCCGATAACGAAAATGATCTTACTATTGATGAACTCGCACATGGCTATGAATTATTGATGCATGATTATAAGAAATTGCAACATAGCTTTATTGACTTAAAAAGCAAGCATGTCGAATTGAAATCCTCTCATGAAACACTAGCCACTAAATTTGATATCATTGCTAATGAAAATGTAAATCTCAAAGAAATCAATGAGAAATTAAAATTGGAAAATACTAGTTTATTTCATGATAGATGTGATGCCATATTAAAAGTTAAGAACATTAGAAAAGAGCTTAATTCTTTCAAAAATGATTGTGCATGTTCTACTTCTAATAATAATGCTTGTGTGGAAAATAATGAGTTGAATCATGTCAAAAGTAGAATATCCACTTTAGATTCAACTTTAAAAACTTGCATTGTTAATAACAACAAGCTTATGGACTTATGTGCAAAGTCCCGTGAAAATTCTTCCAAGAAACCTACACACTATGCACATATGTATAACAAAATTTACAAGTGTTTAATTTACGACCGTAAATGACATATTGCTAAATTTTGTTATAATACACAAAAGCCTAACAAGCCTAATCATGTTTGTGCATCCCATCAAGCTTCTCCATCGCATACACATGTACACACACATTATGATCATCATAAACATGTCAATGTGTAAAAGTGTGAATTTTGTGGTCGTTTTGGTCATTTGACCAAGTTTTGTTTTGATTTGAGAAGAGCTTCCCGTTTGCTAAATAATTTTAAAGAAAAATCTATTTTTGCAAATAAGTCACGTGCACAACCAATTGGTCAACGCAAATCATTTCAACCTTTTCATTGCACAAATTACAATCGCAAAGGTCATTTATATAATTTTTGTTTTGACTGTATCGGTGCACAAAATAGGCCCAAATGGGTTCATAACCCAAGGGCCTTAAGCTTAAATGATAGGGGTCATGTCCCAAAATTTTTCGGCACAAAAAATGGTTGGGTTCCAAAACAAAATTAAATTTTTTAAATTTTGTTGTTTTATAAGTTTTTTTATTTTAAGATGTGTTTTAAAATGATTTTTGTGAAAATTTTATACAATTATATATTTTATAAGAAAATTAGTTTTTTGTGTGAAAATTTTAAGATATGTTTACTCATTAATTAAATGAGTGTTTACAATTTTATATATATTTAAAAGCATAAAAATCAAAATTTATTGGAAAAACTAATTATGAGCCTATCAGTCGACTAATCAGTTGACTGATGCCTTCAGTCGACTGATGAGTCGACCGACGAGCTCGATTGTTGTTGGGTTTTAAATTTTTTTTTGCGGATTTGTTTGTTTGGTTCTGACCTGACCCGTTCCTCTTCTAACCCTAGCTGTTCATCTCTTATTTGGATTTATCCTAACCGTTGAACCCTTCCCTATACTCCAAAACCCTAACCGTTCCTCCCCAAATTCATCCGATCAAATTCCTGTCGACTGGCGATCTCGTTTTCATCGATTTCTCTCGTCGATCATCGTTTCCCAGTCGTCCTTCGAGCTCTGCATTCCTATTCATTGGTATAATCTCTCTCTCTCTCTCTCTCTCTCTCTCTCTCTCTCTCTCTCTCTCTCTCTCTCTCTCTACTTTTGTCAATTTCTTGAGCTCTCAATCTTAGGGTTTATGTCATTCTTAGGGTCTCGTTTTTTTAGGGCTTGCTATCTGTTCCTTTTTATATGTCAATAATACTGCAAAGGGGTAGCTTAAAACGTTCCAGAACTTGTCGAGGAAGACCCTCTTCCTCTCAAGCTCCAATTCCCCCTCCTCGACCCCCTTGAGTTCCATATCCTCCTCCCGCGAAGAACTTTTAGTTTTATGAACAGTATTTGTGGAGTCCCACCTTAATTGGAAAATACCGTACCCTATGCCAACTAAAATTCTTCCCCGGGAGATTCGTTTCTTTCGAGGATTGTAAACATTTCAAATTGAGTACATATTTCAAAGGTGCTCGATTGTTTGATTTGCTTGATAGTAGTAAACCTCACCCACATTATCCACACTTAGTGAGGTTATTTTATGCAAATTTGCAAGTTGACTCCACAGACCCTAACACTTCTTTTATTACATCTCTCGTTAAGGGTCGACAAATCTTATTTTCAGCAAATCAGCTCTCCGAAATCCTTGATATACCTAGAGGAGACACACTGTTAGGTGATATCATGGATGATGACTCTTCTGTTACTTCTTTATTGACTCTACCCGGTAGACACCTTCCCTTAGAGTCTAACAATATCTCATTCTTAGCTAAGATCATTGGGCGTATCATTAGTTATAACATAATCCCTAAAACCGGGGGTTATGATCATTATTCCCAAGATCTTACCTACGCCATTTATGCCATTGTTGGCAACCGGGATGTCATGTGGGGTAGAATAATATTTGATATAATGGCCTCCACCTATTCTAAATTCCTACCCTATGGAGCCATTCTCACTAAGATCTTTACCCACATCCAAGTCGATCTATCTGAGGAAACTCCTGTTAAAATCAAACCATTTTTTGACTCCTCAGCTCTCAATCGAATGGGTATTCCTCCTACCCAATTCACCTTAGATCGTCTTCCTATAGTTGATCCCCCTCCGAGGTCCTCAGAGTCTGCTAGCTCTCATGATTCTTCATCTAATTCCTCATATAGATCTCCTCACCACTCCCCTCCTACTTCTTCTTCACATATTCCCTATTCTACGGCTCATCACATCGACAGCTTGGAAGAAGGCGTATACGAGCGTTTGAGGGATCTTGAGCGTAGGCAGGAGGAGATTCGTGTTGAGGTGGTTGGCAGGGTAGATGGCTTGGAGCATAAGCTTGATGCTATCCTCAGTTTGTTGTAGCCATCTACTCCCTCTCCGAGTCCACGACCTTCTTCTTGATGCAGATATCATGTTTTATGTTTGGATGTTTTTAGTATATGTACTTGTTTTATGTTGTTAAACATTGTGATGTTTTATATGTTAAAAACTATGTTTGTATGGCACTTGGTTGCTTAAGTGTTTTGGTTTGATTATGTAATGAACATGTGAGAGTGTCATTGTGTGGATGTGGTTGTAGTTATATATATTCATTGTGCATTCTTGCTTAAACAACCATTATCTATTCGTATCTTGTGTGATTAACCATTCTTTCAGGCTTTTAAATAGGGGGAGCATTCCCTATTTCTATATCTCTCCCCATGCTTACAAGTAGGGGGAGCTTTTGGCTCTCATTGTGTGTTTTCCCCATTTTTGATGTTTTCAAATGGGGAGAAAAATGTGAGGTATATAGTGTATATTTTTATTGGTTTATTGATTTCATAATGCATATTGGTAAATTGTTTGTCATCATCAGGGGGGGGGGATTGTTGGCCTTCTTATTTTAATGATGATTTAACAAACAATTTATGACTAATATTGGTTTTAATAATTTGTTTTGTGTTGTTTAGTATACACAGGAAAATAAGATACATTGACAATGAAGCCTTTGCAAATCAAGTCAACCAATCAAGTTCAAGCTTCATATGATTCACTCTTGGTATACTTAGTATAGGTTTATATATAATGTGTGTAAATTCTACAAGCTCAAATTTACACACACATTCATTTGTGAAATTTCTCAAGTTATAGGTGTTTTTATGCAAAATATATTTTAATATGCTTTGGACTATACAAACTTTATAAACATCTTTTATTAAGTCCATAAAAACATCATACAAGTTTTCAAAACTTGATTTGAGCTAAATGTCAAAATAAACATGTTTATAAACACATGTATTTTAGTGTTTCTGAATATTTTTGAGATTTCGCAGATGGTAAGAGCAAATTGAAAATTTCCTTTTCCAACATATTCATATTTATGTCTATAATCTTTTCGTAAAGTTTTACATTTTTAGAATTTATTTGCAGTTTTTAAAAGAGGTTTGAAATTCATTTTTAAAATTCAATACAGGTTGAAAACCTGTTATCAGTCGACTGATGATATTTATCACACGACTGATGAAACTACCTGCAATCCTCAAAAGTATCTGTTTTCTTATTCAGTCGACTGATCAGTCGACTAATGAGGTCATCAGTCGACTGACAAGATCATCAGTCGAGTGATGAGCTATTAGCTGCCTATAACTATCAGCTCATCAGTCGACTGATCCAATACGTCAGTCGACTGATAACTTCCAACGACTATATTTTCCAACATTTTGTATTTTTGTCTGTTTGCTGGATTTTCTTGGTTTTTGGGATTTGGTTTTCATCCTATAAATACCCCTTCTATTTCACTTCTGAAATATTATCCAAGAGGGTTTTAACAAGAGTTTTAAAGGGTTTAAAAGTTTGTTTCTTCTCAAGTTTGAGTTTGCTGTTTGTTTACAAAAGAGGAAGTTTGCATTGTCAAATTGAGGAATTCATCCTCAATCTTCTTCATCCTCTTATTGTGTTTATAGAGAAGTTTTTCTAACTCTTTTATCCAGCAATTTATCATCGATTTTCATATTCTTATTATTGCTAGTTCATTATTTGAGTTAGATTTTATTTGAACTTATTCTATCACACACACCCCCATTTGAGCTTTTAGTATTTCATACATCATATATTGGATTGTGGGATTGTGATATTGTGAGAGTGAGCTTACATTGTGTTTACATCTATTGTAGAGAACAAATCTTGTATTTGAGTCTTATTGTGAGTTACACTTTGTATTACACTTGTACATCGAGAGGAGTGTGTGGTGAGAGATGGGTCAATTCTGAGAGGAGTGAGGTCGGTAGTAAAAGCCTAGTGAGAGGTTGTAATTCTGAACACATGAGGAAGGCGACACAAGCTAGGCCAACACTTAGAGGGTGTAAAGTGTTTTTGCAAGAGTGTGAATTGTAAAGTTTTTGGTGAACTAGAAAACCGAGTGTGAGGTGTAAACGTTATTCGGGTGAGCGTAAAAAATCCGGTAGTGATAGTGGAGATCTCCTCGAGGTGAGGAACGAAGACGTAGGTCAAGTGGTTGACCGAACTCCGTGAACATATCGTGTGTTTGTATTGTTTATTTGTACACTATCTCTCTTGTTTATTTACTCTTGTTTATATATCCTTGCCTTAATCAATTGAATATCAATATTGTAGGGATATATTTGTTAATAAGTTTTAATCGGTATTAATATCTAATAAGATTAGCATAAACCCTATTCACCCCCCTCTAGGGTGCTTTCACCAGAGCGATGATCCTTGTCCCGTTGCAGCTGTAGTTGCACCTTACAACGTCCTTCTGGCGTTTAATGAAGCCGGATCTGTAAATCTGAACTCCTCCTCGATCAAGGAGTTGAGTGCTGAAGGCGCGCCGATTCTGTCAAAGAGGGTTTGTCAAAGGCAACGCTAACGCCTCGCGCGTCAACTCGCCAAGGTTTTGTAGCTGGTCGATGGGATCCGTTATGAGGCGGATCTGAAATTTAGGAAGCACCAATCACCTCAGTAGCGAGGAAATGGCTATTCCTCCAAATCATCAACAAATGAGTGGGTCCGCATCAAAAGGACCCGTTCAACACTTAAGGAGTGCATTCAGAAGCGTCATGCACTACTTGCGCATGCACGGATTCTCGTGCAGGACGACCAAAAGTTAAAGCAGGAAGAGGTGGCCAAAAAGCCACCAAAACCATGACAAATTTGGAGGCCGAAGTCCAGAACGACGGCCGAGAAGATCAAGGAGCGCGAGTCTCATCAAGGTGACCTGGCCAGCTCCATGTCACATCAAGGTGACCCGGTCAATTCTAGGTCATATCAAGGTGACCCGGCCATCTCCAGATCACATTAAGGTGACTGGGCCAACTCTAGGTCACATCAATGTGACCTGACCATTCGCAGGTCACCTCAAGGTGACCCACGCCGGAGCCGAGGCAGTCGAGCCCCCACAACCACTTCTTCATCTTCGTCGAGTTCAGCTCCTACCCTAATTGATCCTATATCTCTAGTGAACTCCCACAGTAACGTGGATCTGTCCCGATTCAAGGTGATAATGGCGAATCGTCTTTGTCCTTTACACAAGGATCGATGCAAAGTTCCGATCAAAGAATGCTTAGGCCCGGTGAATGAATCCCCAACAACTTATTACGCTGGGGGTTGCACATACCCTCGCAACAAGCTGAAGTATTATCAGCTTCCTCCAGATTTATGATAGGTGGCAGCTTGATCTTATTGTTTTCAAGGAGGGACTCAAAAATAGCTAGAATGTCTTCGTCCTTGAAGGAGTACTCTTTTTAGAGTTTCAGATCTGAAGTCTTTTGCCATCTCCGGAGTTGTTGCTGTGACGTCTGATTAACATCAACAGCTGGTGTAGGTGCCTTCCCCTTGCCACGAGAGGAGAAGTTTGATTTCGAAGGGTTGGCCACTGGTTGGCTTCTTTCGACTTTCTTCCTTCTGAGGAAGCGTTCGGCCTACTCTCCGCGCACCTTCAACTCTTTCCAGGTGTTGGGTGGTGCTACTCCCATAACTTCCAAGATATCAATGGAGAAGTTGTTATGACAGGTTTGGAGGATGAAGTCCTCCGTGAATGGATCTCGATAGTTCATCGCCTTATTTCGGAAGCGCTTGATGAAATCGTCAACCATCTCTTTGTCTTACTGCTTCTTCTCAAAGAGTGTTCTGATTGATACCTCGACATCATCATCAAAGAAATTTCCAAGAAATAAGCTCTCCATATCATCCCAGTTGTTGATGCTTCCAGGCTTGAGACGGCGGTACCAATCGAAGGCAGGTCCGCGAAGGGTGCCAACGAATGACGGAACCATCAAGGCTTCATTGCCGGAGATCATGTCGAAATGGGACATGAAGTAGATCAGATGTTGAGTGGACGAACCCTTCCCGTCGAACAGCGTGAAGTTGATCAGGTTGAACTTTGCCAGGTATGGGATCGACTCCCACTCTCTCGGGTAGGGACACGGAATGCTGGTCTTCTTCACCTCTCGAGCAGACATCAGAGCGTTAATTTTTCTCTTGAGGTCTTTCATCTTTTCATCATTGTCTATATCATGCTTTGGATGATTTCTAAGAGGAACAATACGGCCATCCTCGGCATTGTCATCCTCGGTGGGACCACTCCCAGCGTTGTTGTCTTCAGTAGGGCCACCCCCAGCGTTTTGGCTAATGGGAGGGTTATCAACATTGAGGTGTTCGTCCATATCTAAATCGCTACCTGCTTGGTTAGCAATGTTGCGACGACTTGATTCACCCAGTTGATTGGACAGAGCCCGAATCTGTTGGTCATGCATTTCCCTCATCTGCTGCATAGCCATTTCCATTTTAATTTTGAATGCTTCTTTCTGCTTGGCTAGAGCATCCTCGAGAATTTTGGTCATTTGCTCGGTGTTGATCATAAACACTTCCCGAGCTTATCCCACGCTAGACATTGTGTTGTCGGAGGCGATTGCAGAACAAGAGTCCGAGAGTTCATCATCAGAATGGGTTTCTTCATGGATTTTCGGGTAATCGTTATGTCCTACAGCTTCTAGCTGGAGTTGAGATATTAGTTGGGCTATTTTCGAATTGACTCTTCTTCCTGGAGAAAATTCGGGGCTAGAACCACTTGAAAGAATCGGAGACTTTCTCTTATTGACCATGTTGATGGTACCTTCAGGGAGTTTATCGTCTCGAATGACCGATCTTCTTTCATGGAAATGCCTTGATTTGGGCTTTGATACTTCAGTGTAGATCCTCTTGAATACCGAGACCCTCTGTGGAGCGGTCTTAGGGCAGCTACATCCTAATAATACTGTCCTAATCAGTTTGGTGCACGGACAGTGAAAGTCCATCCGCTGGGTATCTCTCTTTCGAGATCTGTTCGTACCCCCTGCCTGATAGTATAACTCATCGGTGTGATGACCAGAGAAATCTATCGTGTGTTGGCACGACTTCTCAGGTATAACATCGTCATCTGACAAACATGTTTCCTTCTGAGGATTTGCTGCCTTGTTGGTGTTTTCAAGAGTCACGTGTTTAGAGCTATGCCATTGTGGGCGCGAGACCTCAACGGGCTCTTGGACTTCGACTCGTAGTCCGATGCGGTCGATTACTAGAATTTTCTCCTTATGAGAAGGCTTTATATTGTCATGAGGGCATGTGCGACCCCCAGCTCGTTGAGTTGCTCAGGGTTCATTCACCGGGCCCAAGCGTTCTTTAATAGGAGTTTTGCCTCGATATTCGTGTAAAGGACCCAAGCGATCCTTCAATGGAATTCTAAATCTGGAGAGATCCACACTGCCATAGGGATTCACCGGAGATGCGGGAGCGGAAGGAGTAGGATCTGAAGTTGACGAAGGTTGAATAGTAACTTCGTCCACTTTTACCTTTTCTTTCTGCATTTCTTGTGCCTTTCACACAAGGATTCGGGCCTGCGCAATAAGAGCACGGCGCTTCTGAATGCGCTCCTCGAGAGTAGAACGGGTTCGTTTGACACGAACCCATTTGTCAGTTGACGGTTGGGAGGAGGTTCCTAAAGCTTGCTGTGGCGATGGTTTAGCAACTTGATGTCTCCTGGACTTCAGATTCGCTTGGTAGCGGAGCCTATCCACTTGCTCCAAAGCCTTAACATATTGGCGGGTGGCGGGCGAGATGTTTACGGCGCCTCTAATGATACCTGTTCGATAAAGTTAGCGCGCCTTCAGTAGTCAACTCTTTAATGGAGGCGATGTCCGGATCTGTGGCTTTGGCTTCATCGGACGCCGGCGGATTGTTGCGAGGTGCAACTGTAGCAGCGGTAGCAGGGAGATCGCCTTCTTAGGTCTTCAAATCTGAAAACCAGCGAATCTTGCGGGAGGAGGAGACCTTCCTGCACTTGCGAGGAAAGGCAGATCTAGAGGAGGAGGAGGAGATGTACCCCTCGAACTTTTGTTGGTCGAACTCGTATTCGACCTCTTCAGCCACGGGGATCTTGATCGTCGGCTACAGCACGATAGCCTCGGTGACGAGACTGTTGGCTCCCACTGTGGTCGCCAGCTTGTTTGGATTGAAATTTGATTTATTTATTATGCAACTCATTACAACTTCAAGTGTTACAAAGAGTTTAAAAGTCGATCTTTTTTAAGATCTCCCTACACAATAAAATAAAGAAAATTATAACTTTTCTCAAACAAATGCAGAGGACGTTTATCACCCACTGCTTGTGTGAGATCTTTGCGTGTGCCAGGGTTTATCCATGGACCATCGAATGATCAAATCTAATCTGGAGTTTTGTTGATTCACGAAGGAATCAAGAAACCAAAGCAATTATCTCGGCAACAGTGAGATAACCACTCTTCTCGAGATCGCAGCTAGGTACGATCTCAACGGAAGGAACCTGGCTATGGATCTGGCGAACTCCGCTTCTTTATACCGAAGAATTCGTTGAGATCTCCTCCTCCTCTCTGAAATTCGTAGCTCTTCAGTCTTCAATTCAGCAGGGCTTCGCCAACGCTCGCCAATTCTAGATCTGTGCAAATAAAGGCCCTAGGGCTGTATTTATAGGCTTTGGGACCTTTGTTTTCGGATAAGAACGACCAATTCACTCTTATCCTTAGTTGTAACCACTTTATCACGTTCTTGGATGATATTAGATCAGTTGAAATAAATCCAGGTGGTTAACGGTCGAAAAATGACTCAAAATTACGTAAAACAGCTTTTTAGGGTCTGGGACACCCGCGATGTCTCAACCACGGCCGAGACACTTGGGATGTCTCGGCCAAAGCCGAGACACTTGTGGTGTCTCCGCTAAGGTCCGGGGCACTGTTTCGCGCGTCCCGTCCGTTTTTGCCGTATTTTCATTGGAAAGCTGACGAGAAGATCTACAAGATTCCATGGTTGAATCATACATGGAGTAGGCGGAACATGAGAGGCACTTCATTTTTCATAAGCGACGCGTAGCTCCCGATTGGTTCATACCTTAGTTATTCTGTAGTTCCGTTACTTCACATGGTTCGTCGACTTACTTCATGCGCTCATTGACATCAATTAAGCTTCTGTGACTTGGATAGTGACGTTCATCATCTTCTCTCTGTCTCGAGCCACGTGCAGGAACCTATAGGCATTTTTAGACGCCTACAGCTCCCCTAACTTCTCTTGTAGTCAGGCTCTGGCAAAGTCTCCTATCTTCTCACATTTGTAGTGACTACTATCAGGTCACCTTACTTGGCCATTACCTTACTCCTCACTCTGGCTTGCTCTTCTGGTGTTTGAACTTCTTAACTGCATATCTGAGTCAGCCTTTGCATACTGCTAGTTTCTTTTACTTCTTTCCTTTTTGTTGAGCAATGCTTCATCTTCACTTCTTATTAAAACGCCAGATATTTATTTGGCTAGGGTCTCCTGTGTGGCAAGCAAGCTCTCTAGCTCCAATAAAGTTAGTTGAGTCGGCCAACCATGTGTAGTTGCAACAAGCCAGTGGTACTCTAGTCTCAAGCAGTGAATGATTATTCTTCTTATACTTGCATTTGATACTCTAGAATCTAGATCTAACTGAGCAATATCTTAATAGAGTGTTTTTACTTTCTTGAATACTAATTGATCGTTAGATCTTTCTATTGTAAAGTCATTAATTGATTATCAAGGAGCTGGAGTCAACAACATTCTTCTTCGAAAAGAGTGTGACAAGTGTATCCCATGCCTTCTTCGAAGTTTTGGCATCTAGCATATAATCTACATGATCTTGTTTTACCATTATTTTTAGCACATACATAGCTTTGCCATCATTTATATTCCATTTCCTTAGCACTACACCTATTTCTAGAGGTGCTAAGGTTTCAGGACCACCGACGACCTCCCTGAGGTCCGGCCCTTGTAAATAAGACTTCAAAGAGGTCTTCCAATAACTGTAATTATTATCGTTGAGTTTATTAATTGTAGTAGTAGTGTTTAGATCCACCATCATGACGTGGTACTACTTCAGTATCACCATGTAAGTCTGGTCCCCGACCAACCAACTTCACAGTCTCGAACTGAGGACCAACTTCAGCCTTCACAAATGGTAGTAGTATTATCGTAGTAGATAGTCGGTCCCTGACCGCCTACTCTGATATTACTTGTTCATTTGTGAGAGTGGTTCTCATACCACTTGTTGAGTTTAGAGGAGTGATGGATACTAAGAAACATTTTTTTATTATTTCTTTAATAGTACAACTCTTTATGCTCTCTCTCTAATACAAACACTCTTTTTACTACAAAGTACTACACTACTCTTTATTTTTCTCTCTCCCTCTCTTATTTACTTCTCTTTATTTTGCTTCATACTGGGATTTTTTCATGAGGAAAATGCTTCTAGTAGGTGTACCTGCCCCAAAATATGCATCACATGTTGGAGACCAAATCACATGGTCGCTGCATGCATATTGTTGGTGCTGACCAATTTACACATAATATCAGTATATTCACCAGGGATGTAGATTTCTCTAAATCTGAAGTTTGGGATCATCAATAGAAGTGGGAGGGTGATTTCTCAACTAAGACATGTTGGGTTTGTTTGGGTGGAAAGTTGATGTTTTTATTATGCAACTCATTACAGCTTTAGTCGTTACAATAAGTTTAAAAGTATGATATTTTTATAAAATCTCTCTACACAATAAAATAAAGAAAATTACAACTCTTCTCAAACAAACGCAACGGACATTTATCTACCGTTGCTTGTGTGGGATCTTTGCCTGTGCCGGGGACGTTAATATCCGTGGACTACTAAGCGATCAGATCAATCCGGAGTTTCATTGATTCACGAAGGAATCAAGAAACCGAAGTAATTATCTCGGTAACAGCGAGATAACCACTCTTCTCAAGAACGTAGCTAGGTACGATCTCAAGGGAAGGAACCGGGCCATGGATTTGACGAACTCCTCTTCCTTATGTCGAAGAACTCGATCCGATCTCCTCCTCCTTTTTGAAATTCATGCTCCTCAGTCTCTGATTCAGCAAGGCTATGCCAAGGCTCGAGAATTCCAGATTTGTGTAAATGAAGGTCCTAGGGCTGTATTTATAGGCTTCAGGAGCCCTGTTTTTGGATAATAACGACCGATTCCCTCTTATCTTCAGTTATAACCACTTTATCACGTTCTAGGATAACTTCATATTAGTTTAAGCAAAATCTAGTCAGTTAACAGACGAAACAGCTTCGAAACAGCCTCAAAATAGCGTTTTTGGGCTGGAAGACAGTCCGAGTGTCTCGGCCTTGGCCGAGACACTTGGAGTGTCTCGGCCTTGTCCGAGACAGTTAGACTGTCTCCGCTATTTTGCCTCTAACTCTCTCATATGATATCCAAACGAAATGATTCAAGATGCGTTGGAAAGCTGACGAAGAGATCTAGAACTTTTGTTTTGATCTTCTTCATATTAGAATAGAATTATGGTCAAAATCTTCATTCTTCTCCGAGATACAAACACTGTCTCAAAATTCCGTGGCAGTTTGTATTATCTTTGGTATTTTATCTTTATCTCTCTTATATGATCTCAGAATGAGTTGATGCAAGATGAGTTAGAAAGATAATGAGGAGATCTAGACCTTTTGTCTTTTGAGATTCTTCATATTTGAAGTGAATCATGGTTAAAACAGCTCTATAAGTCCCATGACAGTCCAACTGTCTCGGCCTTGGTCAAGATAGTGCAAGTGTCTCTCTGTTGTTTTACCTCTAACTCTCTCATCTAATCTCGGAATGAGTTGATCCAAGATGCATTAGAAAGATATCGAGGAGATCTACAACTTTTGGCTTTTGAGATTCTTCATATTTGAAGTGAATCATGGTAAAAATAGCTCTATAAGGCCCAAGACAGTCCAACTATCTCGGCCTTGGCCGAGATAGTGCAAGTGTCTTTCTACTGTTTTTCCTCTAACTCTCTCATACGATCTCGGAATGAAGTTATCTAAGATGTGTTGGAAATTTGGAGAAGAAATCTATAACTTTTATCTTTTGATCTTCTTCATATTCAAAGCAAGACAGTCTCTACTAGGACCGAGACACTTGGAGTGTCTCCGCTAAGTCCCGGACACTTGAAGTGTCTCCACTAAGGCCCGGACACTGTTCAGGCACGCCTTGGTCATTTTCGCTATATTATGTGATTTAAAATGTGTAGGAAGGTTAACAAAGAGATCTACAATCTCCCATGGGTAGATCATATTCGGAATGGACGAGATACGAGGGGCGCTTCGTCTTTCGTGAGCGAAACGTAACTCCTGATCGGATCGGATCTTCGTTATTCTGCTATTACGTTGCTTCATATATTTTGTCAACTCACTTTATGCACTTGTCATTATCAGATAAACCTCTTTGACTCGGATAATGATGTTCATCGTCTTCTCTCTATTTCCAGCTACGTGCGGGGACCCATGGGCAATTTTTGATGCCTACAGGGTTGATAGAGGAGACATGGGGCCAGAAGTTGACTAGATATTAGTCCAAGGGGTTGTTGGTTTTTGCATGCAGGCAAACTTGTAGTTCAGGCGAACCTACAGTGCAGGCAAACTTGCAGTTCAGGCAAACCTGTAGTGCAGGCGTGTGACGCCCCAGTGTTCACACAAGGCTGCAGTCCAAGATGAATCCAAGAATATCAAACCTGCCATGCACCAACACCGTGCAACAACATGTTTCACCATTACAGTTACTATCTCTCTAGTAGAATCAACAAACAGGTGAAGGTAAAAACAATCAAATAGTAATGAAATAGAAAAATGAAATAGAAAAATGAAACAGAATATGCACGGAAGAAGTGTATAAATAAATCACCACAAGGGCCCAACTGAAATAAAATATCTCTGAATCTGAAATAAGTCTCAATACAAGGGTCAAATAAAATCTCTCTAAGGCAACCAGCCTTTACAAAGTAAAATCACAATCTCTAACGTCTGAAAATAAATAACTACTGTGTAGCTTTGAAATAACTACAAATATAATAACTACATGGAATCTAAGATGCAATCCCATCAACCTGTGACTCTCCGTGCCCCGGACTTGCTGCCTAAAAGGGGGAAAAAACTAAGTGTCAAAGCGCTAGCGAGATCATCTCCACCGCCCCCAGGAGGAAGGAGTAGGAGTATATAAGAATATACTGTTAGTACATATAGATATAAAATCATTCATATAACTCTAAATGGAGATAGGTATTTAGAAATCCACAACACGAGAATTAGTATGTCGAGCGAAATAATCCAAACAAGGAAACCCTCATGTATATACCATGTCTCAAATTGTGAATTGCTAAATACCAATTCTGATCCTATGAATGAAAATAGTACATAAAAGAAAATACTCCAAACCTCAACCATATAAAGCCAATGTCACATCTCGAACTACCCTCAGGTAGTTGGCGCGATCATAAGGAAATATCATCCATCTCAATCATCACCATAAACCATACCATGTATGTCATGTATCAAATGTGTACCCTACTCTTAGTTAATCTAACATGGGAGCAAACTAAAACTGTGTATATGTCTTTATTACATAATGATACTCTTGTAGGTTCTCACAATATCATGTGGATTCAACATCCTTACTCAATCGTTCTACGACAATAGGTTTTATCTCCCCTATTCCGGATGATGCATCCAGATGATCGAACAATGGAATGAAGGCGTATCAGCCTAATCCAGAAACACCCCAATCATCTTTGAGTATTGGTACCGCCGAGGTCTTATTATGGGAAAACATCCAAATACTCCTAGTGTGGTACAACCGAGGTCTCATTACGGGATAAACGTCCACACTGAACATCCCCAACAGATAGGTTATGCATTATCATGTGTTATGCCAACAACTATCAACTTAAACATGAGTTATACATCTCAATTATGCATGAAAACCAATTTCGAAACATGTATTCAAGTGTTCGTACACGTATCTCAATATACAAACCTATATCTTGTGTTCACATACACCTCAGGTGTTTAATAGACCATAAACATCATAATACATCTTACACAGATCGAGAAAATCCTTCAAAATTAGCGAACATGAGTCAAAACATGCACAGGCTCGGATATGCCTAGCGGTCGACCGCGCCTTGTGCGACGATTGATCGGCCCGAGATTCGCAGCCTGCTTACTGCAGGTTCGTGTTTGTATGAGTTTCGTGATTCTAACTTGTTTAACTCATTGTAAAACTTGTATAGAACATTGTAAATACTAAATTAACATCTCTGAAGATTATTCAAAACATGAAATAAGATTTATTACATGAAATATCATATACAAACCCTAAACATGTGTAAAAGCCTCAACACATCGTGTAAAACATCAAAACACAGTTAAAACTCTTGCTTAATTAAGTTTAGATCTTAAACCATCTCTGAACATTCGTTCATAAGCTTTTAAACACAAAAAGATCTGATCTTTATCTCATATATAATAAAAGAATTGTTTTTATACTCAAACTAGTTGATTAGGCTCAATAAAACCACATTAAAACTCATTAAAACACTTAAAACATAGGAGTAGGGTTAGCAGAGATGAAACTCACTTGAAAACTTGTTGAAAATATGAAGGATGCAAAGCCAAGACAGATCCCTAAGCCACATGCCAAAATCAAATCGAAATCTCGCTTCAAAATCTCTTGAACTCTCACAAAAATAAGATCTAGGGTTTAAAAGAGGGTTTGGTGGCTGTTAGGGTTTGAAAACTCTGAAATAAGATATAAAAATTCGTGAAAGAGAGGTATATATACACCTATGTGCAATTGGGCTGTGAAAAATTTGAAACCCACTCAAAACAGGGAATCTGAAAACTCATCAGGTGGTCGACCGCGTCCTGGTGAGGCAGTCGACCGACACGCAATTTTCCAGTTGTGCAGGTTTTGCTTTTGTGCATGTTTTCGACTCGTTTCTCTCTCATATATGAACTTGTTTGCACTCAAAACACTTGCTATCATACTCATACACCATTTAATGATATTTATCATTATAAATATCTACTTATCATAATTAATCACATATTATTTCAAATTATCACTTATTAACTCAAATTTACGGGGTTTTACATTCACCCCCCTTAAATGAATTTCGTCCCCGAAATTCAGCAAATTGTATCTTAAAGATTAATAATACGAGAAAAGTACTAAGAGGGGATAATCTAGATAAGGAAACCCTCCCGTACACATCTCATACCATTAATCTTCAGATATGAATCATAAGCAAACATTTAAACTTAACAATCCAAAATGCGTATACTCCCACTTAACCCCTAATTAGACGGAACTAGTACGTCGGACGAAAAATACAAATAAGGAACCCCCCTATGTATATACCATATATTCCGAATGATTAGGAGCTAAGTGTTAGTACCATATTCTAGTGTTAAATATAAATGTGGCTAAATATAACATAATCATAAATGCATAAAAGCATATTCATAATAAATCTCTTACTTGCTCAAACTGGTGTGGGTAGTCGTGACAAACATCCTCCTCGCGCTCCCAAGAAGCTTCTTCAGCTCCTTGCTGGTTCCATTGAACTTTCACTAACGGAATAACTTTTTCCTAAGCCTTTTATCCTCTCTAGAAAGAATACAAACTAGGATCTCAACGGTAGTCAAATCAGCCTGAATCTCAACCTCAGGCGCATCCATCGTCCTCTGGTGCTCCTTATCACGCAAATGCCTCTTGAGCATCGAAATATGAAATACATCGTGTACACTCGACATTGATGCTTGAAGATCTAATCTATAAGAAACAGCTCCAATACGCTCAACAATCGTGAATGGACCAATATATCTAAGGGCAAGTTTTTACCCGTATGCCTAATCGCTGAACACCCTTCATCGGAGATACCTTCAACATGACAAAATCTCCAACCTGAAACTCCAAAGGTTGCCACCTCTGACCTACATACCTCTTTTACCGACTCTGAACGGCAAGAATACACTCTCTAATCAACGCTACTTTCTCCGTAGTCTGCATCACTAACTCTGGTCAAAGCAATAGGCTATCCTCTAGCTCTGCCCAGTAAATAGGTGATCTACAAGGCCTCCCGTACAAAGCCTCATACGATGCCATGTCAATAGTCACTTGATAACTATTGTTATAAGTGAACTCAATCAATGGGATGTACGGTCCTCCCAGCAGCCCTGAAAATCTATAACACATGCTCGCAGTATATCCTCAAATATCTGATTCACTCACTCCATCTGACCATCCGTCTGAGGGTGGAAAATACTACTGTAAGACAACTAACTGCTGAAAGAATTCTGTAAGCTCCTTCAGAAATAGGATGTGAAGACTGAGCCTCAATCTTATTCAATCATCTCCGGGACTCCGTGCAATCGAACTATCTCCCGAATAAAAATCCTCGCACACGTCTTAGCAAACCCTCATCTATCAACGGACTTGACATGTCTTTACCAACTACCATTTGAGTTGGACTAGCCACGCTTTTGCCCTTAGTATGGTAAGTTGTCGAGGAGTTTCTCTTAGGCTTAATACTAAGATTTCTCATCTATACTTAGCCATTCAAGGCGTTGGATTAAGTGTTTGAGCATGATTACAACAGTTAAGTTGTAATCGAGTTTGGTTGTGTCGTTTGTTATAACAACTCAGCCTGGTGTTTTGAAAGTGAGGCTCATCGCATGGTAGGTCTATTGGGATGTGGTATCGTTGATGAATAGTGACTCATCACATGGTAGGTTACTATTTGGAAACAAGGGGGAAGATAAGGGGCTCATCGCTTGGTAGGCCACTATCAACGAACAACGTCATGATATTGTGGAGGTAATCAAGTCATTCAGTGACATGAACGTATAACGACTATGATTAAAATAGCGGCACATCACATGGTAGGCCACTATTTACGATCATTCTAAGGAGATAGAATGTTTGGAAAAGACCAGATAATAAATCATCGCATGCTAGATCAGTATCTTGATTGAGAGACAAGTATGTGCTCATCGCATGGTAGAACACTACTTGGCGAGGGAAGTTAAGTCATTCAGTGACATGTGAGTATAACGACTTGATTGGAATAGTGACACATCGCGTGGTAGGTCAATATTTTCGATCATTCTAATGATAGAACGTTCGAAAAAGACCAGATAGTGATCTAAGATAGTGAATCATCACATGGTAGATCACTATCTTGATCGAGGGACAAGTAGGTGTACATCGCATGGTAGAACACTACTTGACGAGGGTTAAGAATTAACTATCAGAGGTAATCATTAACGTGATAGTTTTGTGAACCCATCATCCTATTGGAAATGATTGGTGGGGGAATTTGGAGGAAATGACTATCAGAGTTAATCATTAACATGATAATTTTGTGGTCCCACAATCCTATTGGAGAGGATTGGTGTGGGAATTTAGAGGAAGTGACTATCAGAGGTAATCATTAACATGATAGTTTTGTGATCCCGTCATCCTATTGAAGAGGATTGGTAAGGGAATTTGGAGGAAGTGACTATCAGAGGTAATCATTAACATGATAGTTTTGTGGTCCCGCCATCCTATTGAAGAGGATTGGTAAGGGAATTTGGAGGAAGTGACTATCAGAGGTAATCATTAACATGAAAGTATTTTGGTAATGGGCCAGATGCTCAAGTCTGACTTCGGACTCACCTTGGAGTTGATTTATGAAGAGCTTTGGGTCGTCATGGCTTCATGAGAGAGAAAGCTTAAGGTAGTACATGGTTTTGCAGAGAAACCATGACTATCCCCACTCCAGCGATAGCTGTAAATCAGGATTGAAGGGTAAAGACTCCTGCATCCAATAAGCCTTGGATCTTATCCTTCAGGGTGTAGCATTTTGAGGTGGGATGATGAACCATCCTGTGGTATGCACAATAGTTAGGATCATCCGTTCTCGACATCTCCTCAGGTCGCATCGACTCTAAGACACTATTCTAATCATAGTCGTTATACTCTCATGTCACTGAACGACTTGATTTCTCACGCCAAGTAGTGTTCTTCCATACGATAAGCACTTACTTGTCTCTCGATCAAGATAGTGGTCTAACATGTGATGATTCACTATCTAGTCTTTTCTGAACGTTCTATCTCCTTAGAATGATCGTAAATAGTGACCTACCACGCGATAAGTCACTATTCCAATCATCATCGTTATACTTTTAAGTCACTGAACGATATGATATTCCTAACATCGTTATTTCCCTAAATAACGTTCATTTTCCAAACATAGGCCTGTCAAATATTATGCCTTTGTTTCCATCATCGTCGTTATACTTTTAAGTCACTGAACGACATGATTTTCCTAACGTCGTCATTTCCCCAAATGATGTTCGTTTTCCAAACATAGGCCTACCAAGTGATGTACCTTTATTTCCATCATCGTCGTTATACTTTTAAGTCACTGAACGACGTGATTTTCCTAACGTTATCATTTTCCTAGATGACGTGCATTTTTCAACATAGGCCTACAAAGTGATGTGCATTTGTTTTCATTATCGTTGTTATTCTAAGTCATTGAATGACTTGATCATCCCAACATCGTTATTTTCACAAATGACGTTCATTTTCCCAATGAGCCTACTATGTGTTGAGCTTCGTTCTTAACATTTAGTTGTAACTTGAACTTTGTTATCATACATCTGAACTAAAGCCTAAAAAAGGCTAAGGATAGAAGAGAAATTTTAGCACTCAAGTCTAAGAGAAACTCTTTGATAACTCATCATACTGAGGAAAAAGCATGGCTAGTCCAACTCAAATGGCTGTTGGTAAAGACACGTCAAGTCTGTTGATAGCTGAGGGTTTGCTAAAAATCTTAGATGGCGATCATTAGCTGCGTTTGAAGAGTTCAAGTTCGCTAGAATGACTAAGTTCGCTGGAAGGCTCCTCATTTTATATGAATAGTGCTCCTTTTGCAGGCCTTAAGATCCAAAGTATTTCATCCCCATGCAACCTAATTTGGGTCTGAAAACTTTAGAGGGGGTTTTATAGGCAATAAAAATTACCTTAATTCCTAGCAAAGAAGCTCAAAACTGACACAAAACGCTAATATCTCTCAAACCGTAAGGAGTTTGGAGAAATGGACAGGAGCAAACTTAACCCTTTAGGGTTGATTTGGTTAGCTCCGTCTCGTCGAGATAGTCTATTTTCATATATAATTCGTCCAATTCTGACTTACGGTTTGAAAGTTATGACGCGTTCTTTGCAACATGTTCCGAAGTCCGCCTGTAAGACTGGACTTCGCCTAAACATTGAAGTTTGCCTGTAATGCTAAGTCCGCCTGCAAGACTGGACTTCACCTGAACTTTGAAGTTCGCCTGCAATGCTAAGTTCGCCTGATAACTTAGCTCGTCTGAACTGATTGAAGCTCACCTGACTGCTTCACCTACGAGGTTCGCCATATAGCGAGGCTCAAAATCAAAAGATGAGGTTCGCCACACAGTGAAGCTTAACATCAAAAGATGAGGTTTGCCATGCAAAGAAGCTCAACATCAAAAGACGAGGTTCACCACACATCGACGCTAGACATCAGAAGACGAGATTCGCCATGCAGCGAGGCTCGACATCAAAAGACGAGATTCACCATGCAGCGAAGCTCGACATCAAAAGACGAGGTTTGTTGCGCCACAAAGCTCGACAACGAAGTTCGTTAGTGAAGATGAAGTTCGTCAAGAATCAAAGTTCATCATTGAAGACGAAATTCGCCTAGAAACGAAATTTGTCATTGAAGATGAAGTTCGTCCAGAAACGAAGTTCGTCATTGAAGATGAAGTTCGTCGTTGCCATTATTGACGAACCTCGTGCATAACCGTTATTGACGAACCTCATTTCTAGGCAAATTTTGTCTTCGATTCTCGATGAACATCTTCAATGACGAACTTCATTGTCGAGCTTCGCAACACAGCGAACCTCGTCTTTTGATGCCGAGCTTCGCTACGTGGCAAATCTCGTCTTTTGATGTTGAGCCTTGCTGCATGGCGAACCTCATCTTCTGATGTCGATCTTCCCTATGTGGCGAACCTTATCTTTTGATGTTGAGCTTCATTGCATGGTGAACCTCATCTTTTGATGTTGAGCCTCGATACATGGCGAACCTCGTAGACGAAGCTATCAGGTGAGCTTCAATCAGTTCAGGCGACCTAAGTTGTCAGGCGACTAGTATTGCAGGAGAACTTCAATGTTTAGGCGAAGTCTAATCTTCCATGCGGACTTAGCATTGCAGGCGAACTTCAATGTTCAGGCAAAGTCCAGTCTTGCAGGCGGACTTCAGAACATGCTGCGAAGAACGGGTCTTAACTTTCAAACCGTAAGTCAGAATTGTACGAATTATATATAAAAATCAACTATCTCAACGAGACGGAGCCGACCAAACCAACCCCAAAGAGTTTAGTTTGCTCCTGTCCATTTCACCAAATTCCTTACGGTTTGAGAGATATTAGCGTTTTTGTGTCAGTTTTGAGCTTCTTTGTTAGGAATTAAGGCAATTTTTATTGCCTACACGTATAAGTCATCTTCATAGGTAAGAAATGTGCCGACTTCGTCAACTGGTCTACTATCACCCAAATAGAATCATTTCCTTTCTTTGATCTTAGCAACCCTACTATGAAATCCATAGAAATATCTGCCCACTTTCACTCTGGAATGGGTAAAGGCTGTAGAGTTTTTGCTAGTCTCTGATGTTCTGCTTTCACTTGCTGACAGGTAAAACACTTAGCTTCATACTCCGTAATCTCTCTACGCATGCCACTCCACCAAAAATGCCTCTTCAGATCCTTGTACATTTTTGTTTTGCCAGGATGCACTGTATACCTGGTACGATGCACCTCATCGAAAATCCTTCTTCAACTGTGAATTTTTTGACATGACTAACCGACCCTTCATTCGAAGGCCTCCATCTACTCTAATAGCCCAATTAGCCTTGGGCTCTTTAGAAATCTCCCCATTTCGGGTTTGAATCCAAGAATCCTCTAACTGAGCTCTAACCACTCTGTCACTCCAAGATGGCTGTACTGACATAACTCCCAAAAATACGCTGCGCTCACCAATCTCTGGTCTGAAGTCAAACCGACTGAGGGTGTAAAGGTCTCTATGTAATGAACACCTCAAAGCTGCAAGCTCACGACGACGCTTCCTACTTAATGCGTCTGCTACCACGTTCGCCTTTCTCGAATGGTACCACATAGCGAACTCATAATCCTTAATAAACTCGACACATCGTCGCTGTCTCTGGTTAAGTTATTTCTATGAGAAGAAGTACTTTAAACTCTGGTGATCTGTAAAAATCTCAAACTGCATGCCATACAGATAGTGTCTCCAAGTTTTCTGTGCGAAGACTACTGCTGCTAACTCCAAATCGTGTATGGGATAATTCTGCTCATGAGTCCTCAACTGCGTCGAAATATAGGCCACAACTCTCTAGGTCTGCATCAAAACACCTCTAAGACCCGATAACGATGCATCAGTGTAGACAACAAAAGTCTTATCACTACTCGGAATAATCAACACTGGCGCTGAAGTCAACTTAGCTTTCAATGTCTCAAAGGCCTCCTGGCACTCCGTGCGCCAATCAAATTGTACACCCTTCTAAGTAAGGCATGTAAGTAGCGTCGCAATCTTTGAGAAGTCTTGAATAAACTTCCTGTAATAGCCCACCAGACCTATGAAGCTACGAATCTCGATAACGGTCTTCGACGGCTCCCAATCAAGAACGACCTCCACCGTAGCCAAATCTACTGCAATGCCCTCCCGGCTAATAATATGGCCCAAAAATCTAAAATCTGATAGCTAAAACTCACATTTGCTGAACTTAGCATATAACTGGTGCTCCCGCAAAGTCTATAATGCCAACCGTAGGTGCTGCTCATGTTCTGCCTCTAATCTCGAGTAAATAAGAATGTCGTCCATGAACACAATCATGAATTGGTTCAAGTATGGACAGAAAACCCAATTCATCAAATCTATGAATATCGCGGGTGCATTGGTCAGCCCAAATAGCATGATAAGAAACTCAAAAGACCCATATCGAGTCAGAAAAGCGGTCTTGGGAATATCCATCTCCCAAACCTGCAACTGATGATAACCGGAATGAAGATCTATCTTTGAGAAACACTACGCTCCTCGTAACTGGTCGAATAAGTCATCAATCCTCGGTAGTGGATACCCGTTGCGGATTATGACCTTGTTTAACTCACGATAATCTATGCACAATCGCATGCTACCATCCTTCTTCTTCACGAAAAGGACTGGCGCTCCCCACGGAGAATGACTCCGGCAAATGAAACCCTGAGACAACAACTCATCTAACTAGATATGGAGCTCGCACATCTCAGCAGGCGTCATATGATAAGGTGCTCGGGAAATTGGCGTGGTGCCTGGCTGCAACTCTATGCAAAACTCGACCTCTCTCACTGGAGGTAAACATGTTATGTCCTGGAAGACATCTTGATACTCTGAGACCACACACGTCTCGCTCAAATCGGCACCCTGATCCTACAACATCACCTCCTCGATGTATGCTAGAAATGAATCCACAAACTGGTTGCATCAAGAGGTCATTACCACCAACTCGGATCCATCAAAAACTCACAAGATGATTGTCTTCGCAAAATAGTCGATACTCACATGGTAGGAAGATAACTGCAAAACCCTATGAATTTGAATAGTATGTGATAAATAATAATAAATATGTTATATGGTGATAAATAACATACTTTAATGTTTGAGAATGCTAAGAATCGATGTTGAGATCAATTCAGTGTATATTTGTGAGTGAAACATAGAAACATGCATGAAACCAGAAAAAACTGTAAAGTCTCTGCTAAGTCGACTTATAAGTCGACTTGTCATAAGTCGACTTATGAGTTGACTTACCATAAGTCGACTTATAACAAGTCGTAAGTCGACTTATAGGCTGATTTCCAGTTTCCTGTTAGGTTTCGGATCATATCTGTTTTGTTTTGATCCCAGGCTTACATATACTCTTTTAAACATGTTTTTGCTGCAATTTTTCATGAGAATATAGTAGCCACCCCTCCTCTCAAAACCTAGCCTAAGTTTTTGAGTTTTTGGAAGAGTTTGGTGGAGATTTCGTTAAGAGGAAGGAGAGATCTATGTTTTTAGCAAAGGAAAAGATCTTGCACGCGTGTTGGGAGGATCAACAACGACTTGAGGCAAGATTATCTTTGTCCAAACCCATTACCATAGTTAAATAACTAGTTTTAGAGGTTTAATATGTGATTTCATGCTTTAATCTTAACCTGTGGTGTTAAAAGTCAGATTTTTTATGTTGAAACTTAAACTAATCCTAGATTAGTAATGTTTTCTTGTTGTTAATGATAGAATAATGATCATGATCATTAGAGTTTTAATTATTTTCATTTTTAATATTTTAATCATGCTTAACTCAAGTAATAACCCTAGTTTGATGTCTAATTATCTTTTTATGCTAATTAATCATGCTTAAACCCGAGGTTTGTAATACCTAAATAACCTAAACATTCGTTTATGAGTGCAGCTTAGTACTACATGGGGTGGTGCATAAATATATTTATGGTATAGGCCATTGAGTCAGATTTTAGGAGGCTTGATCTAGCCCTCCGTCCCGCAGTAGGGTGCAATAAGGCTCGTGAGCCGTATTTCAAGGATACCTATTTGGAAGTCCGTTCCACACTCATGTTACGCACTAAGATGCGATGAGACTAATGAGCCGAGTACATTGTTAGGATGCCGACTTGGCAGTCCATCCCGCATGATAACGCCATGAATCATAACTTGCAAAGATTTGCATGTTGATAATTTCTTGATAGCCTGAGTCCATGGCGGATGCTGAAAGTACCCTAGAGGGGGGTGAATAGGGTTATTGCTAATTTTATTAGATATTAATGCCGATTAAAATTTATTAACAAATATATCCTAACAATGTTGATATTCAATTTGATATATGCAAGGATATATGAACAAGAGTAAATAAACACAAGTGATAGTGTGCAAAAATTTGATATATGCAAGGATATATGAACAAGAGTAAATAAACACAAGTGATAGTGTGCAAAAGACAAACGCAAACACAAGATATGATCACGAATGAACAAGAGTAAATAAACACAAGTGATAGTGTGCAAAAGACAAACGCAAACACAAGATATGATCACGAAGTTCGGTCCCTACAACCTACGTCGCCGCTCCTCACCTCGAGGAGATCTCCATTATCACAATCGGGTTTTCTACACTCACCTGAATAACGTATAAACCTCACAATACGGTTTTCTAGTTCATCGAAAACTTTACAACTTACACACTTGCAAATACACTTCACACCCTCTAAGTGTTGGCCTAGCCAGTGTCACCTTCCTCAAGTGTTCGAAATTACCACCTTTCACTAGGCTTTACTATCGACCCCACTCCTCTTGGAACCGACCCCATCTCTCACCACACACTTCTCTCGGTGTACAAGTGTAATACAATGTGCAACTCACAATAAAGCTCAATTATAATAAAATATTCTCTAATGGATAAGAACTCAATGTAAGCTCAATCTCACAAATCACAAACCCACAATCCAATATATGATGTATGAAATCCTACAAGCTCAAATAGGGTGTGTGTGATAAAATGAGTGTAAATGAAACCTAACTCAATTAGCAAACTAGCAATAATAATAATATGAAAATCAATAATAAACTGCTAGAGAAAAGAGTTAGAAAAACTTCTCTATAAACACAATAGAGGATGAAGAAGATTGAGGATGAATTCCTCAATTGAAAGAGCAAGCCACCTCTTTGTAAACTCAAACTTAAACACTTAAACAATCTTTTAAACACTTTTAAACTCTAGTTAAAACCCTCTTGAATTTTTTTTTGATAAGAACAATAGGGGTTTATATAGGAAGAAAAACCAAGGCACAAAAACCAGCAAAAACGTTAAAATACTCAAGTTTGCAAAAATAGTCGTTATCGCTTATCAATCGACCAAAACAGAACAGAAACTTTTAAAGATTACAGGCACATTCTTCAGTTGACTGATCAGTCGACTGATATCATTAGTCGACTGATCAGTCAACTGATAACAGGTTATCAGCCTGAAACGATTTTTGAATATGAGTTTTGAGGCTCTATTAAAAATAGTAAATAAATTCCAAAAAATATAAAACTTTGCGAAAAGTTTATAATCATGAATATGAACATGTTGGAAAAGGAATTTTTCAAATTGCTCTTACCATTTGTGAATACTCAGAAATATTCAAAAGTACTAAAATACATGTTTTTCAAATATGTTGTTTTTGCCGTTTTAGCTCAAATCAATTTCTGACAACTTGTGTAATCTTTTTATGGACATAATAAAAAAATGTTAACATAGTTTGTATAGTCCAAAACATATTTGAATGTATTTTGCATAAAAACACCTATTTTCATGAAAATTCACAAATGTAATGTGTGTGTATATTTGAGCTTATAGAATTAACACACATTATATAATCCTATACTACGTATACCAGAAAATAATCTTCTGAATCTTGGACTTGGATTGATTGACTTGATATGCATAGCTTCAATATATCTTGTTTAGCTCGATTTCCTATATATACTAAACAACACAAAACAAAATACTGAAAACAATATTAGTTGTAAATTATTTGTATAAAATCATTATCAAAACCAGAGGACCCAACAGATGCTAGTTATGAATATGATCCATCATTGAGTTATAAGACCGAGATACTTTACTTCTGAAAGTATATGAGATTATATGTTGGTATTTATTCTATCTCCCCAGTAATAGTGGAAGATATTATAAATACGATGTATTGATGTCTTTATTTTCTTTACTGCTTTCTTTACTTTTTAGTTAGAATCGATGATTAGCGATTCACAATTTGAGACATATGGTATATACATGAGGATTTCCTTGTTTGGATTATTTTGCGCGACGTACAACTTTTGCGTTGTTGGTTTCTAATTGTTGATTTTATTTAGATTGTTTGCTCTTAGTTTGGTATTAATGTTTAGATGTCTACAATTTGAGACAATGGTATATACATGAGGGTTTACTTGTTTGGATTATTTTGCTCGACGTACTATGTCTCGTGTTGTAGGTTTCTAAATGTTAAATCCACTTAGATACGGGGAAATGAATCTAGGTAGACTATGCTTTATAGATAGAGCCTCCATTCCATCTAGCAGCCCTTCTCCTAGGGGTGGTTGGAGGTAATCTTGTTGTAGCGCTCTGACGCTCTTGTTGTTGTTCTTTTTTTATTTTCTTTTCTTTCAGGCGGTATAGTGGTATGGAGAGTCGCAGGATGACGGAGTTCTTACATAGTCGCCGTCACATGAGTTTTAGAGACTCTACAGTAGATTTTTATTATTTTATTTAGGCATTAGAGTTTTATTCTCATATTGTAAAGGTAGTGTGCCTTAGTACGATTTTTAGTCAATTCATGTTGAGACATTTTCATTATTCAGATATCAGATGTATTTCAGTTAAGACATGATTTTTATTTATGAGATATCTCTTTCCATATCATGTCTATGGTTTCTATTTCCTTATTTTGCATGTTTTGTACTAACACTTTTATTTGATTCTATTAGAGGATATTACTGTGATTGGTGAAACGTGTTTATACACAGTGTGAGTGCATGGCAGGTTTGATATCTCTAGGTTCACCTTAGACTGCAGCCATGTGTGAAAACATGGGCGTCACAATTGGTATCAGAGCTCTAGTTCCAGCATCCTTAGGATTATCCTGTGTCGAGTCGTGGAGCTAGAATAGAGTTTCTTAGGATTCGTGTATAGAGTCCACTAGGAATTCCTAGAATGAGTGAGGACGTTATATATGTATATCTCGAAAATTAAATTTTTTTTTATGACAACTATTCTACTTGGATTGAAAAGTAATTGCATGAATGACTTATGATACAATTTGCTTATTGTTATGAGTTATATATATGCTTTTGCCTGAGGGCTCATTATTGTGTCTTCTAATCCCTTTACTGGAAATTTATAGATGGTCGGACGTGGACGTGGACGGAGAGGATCCTGTGCATAGGGAGTTAGACAGGATGAGCAGGAGACAGAGCCGCAGCAGGCTCTGCTGGAGCAGAAGCAGGCTCCACCTGAGTAGCAGCAGTTTCCACCTGAGCCACAGCAGGCTCCGCAGTATATGATTGACCTCATGACACCAATAGCAGTTAGGCTAGTAGCACTTGAGGAGCGGATGACGAACCAGACGAACCAGACCCCACCCGTTACACCACCACCTATAGTCCCACCGCCAGTGATCTCAGCCATCCTCATCGCAGAGGAGTCCCCAGAGGCCACACCAGGACTCACCCCACCATCAGTTATAGCCACAGAGCAGGAGGCTTGGCTCCATTTAGTGGAACGGTACCAGAAGATGAGGGAACCAGAGTTTCAGGGGTCGTCAGAATCACTTGTAGCTCACAAGTGGAAGGAGGATGTGAGCAATATACTTGACCTACTTAACGTCAATTCGGTTCAGAAGTAGAGATTGGCAGCTTTTAGCCTGAAGGGTTATGCTGGAGGATGGTCTAGGCTTCAGTTCTCACTGGAGCACCGGATGATACTCACATGGGAGGACTTCATCTATTTCTTCGAGGAGCAGTACATCTCTTCTGTGGCAGGGGCCGGGTAAGAACTCGAGCTATCTAGATTGGAGCTGGGGGACATGTCCGTAGCAGACTGCGAGAGCCGATTCATGAGTTTACTTTGCTTCACGAGCATGGGGCAGACCAGAGAGTGCCAGGCTCAGATGTTTCTTATGGGGCTTTGTCCGAGCCTTCATCGCTACCTCATGTCCAGGAGGTTCTGCTCAGTTAGAGAGGTAGCCGATGTAGCTATTTTACAGGAGACCGAGACTGTGATGTTTCAGAAAATGAAAGAGGGTAACGCCAAGTCAGGATAGGAGGATAACAAGGGAAATGGCAAGAGACCTTTTGATGGATTAGGAGGACCCCAACAGCCGGGTAACAGTTTCCAACATCAGTAGCAGGGTCAGTTTAAGAAGGGAGCAAAACATGATCCAAAAGCACAGCAGCAGCGCAGGATTAAGGATACATGTTACAACTACAACAAGATTGGCAACAGGGACAAGGATTGACGCAGTGCACCTGTAGGAGGCTAGCAGGACAAAGGCTAGGGCTAGCAGCGGGGATGAGAACACGGTCAGCAGTAGTTTTAGGATCACGGTTACGGCTAGCAATAGCAGAAGCTGAGGATAGAGGCACCA
>NC_033803.1:37522911-37612321 GCF_001876935.1 Asparagus officinalis
GGGCCAGAATCGTGCCATCCAGGAGATTCCTGAGAGACAGATAATCCCATATGTTACCCCACTGGCAGTTCAACAGTCGCTAGCCACCGATAGAGTTTATGCAATCGTACCACGTGACCATGGTGCGAGTGGAGCCATTGTGGAAGGTACTTTCTTGGTGAATTCTTTTCCAGCTTGAATCTTGTTCGATTTAGGAGCTTCGCATTCCTTTATCTCTCATACCTTCATGGATAGGTGATAATCACATTTTATTATAATTTTATACCCACATTATCTAATTTTTATGAATAAATATACCACTAATAATTGTTTTTATATTTAATTACAGGTTAATGAAAAATAAAGCCCAAAAATCTTATCTCTCAATAAAGCCCATGAATTAAATGAAGGATACATGCAAGAGCCAAAAAGCCCAAGCCCAAAGCCAATGGAAGAAGAAATCCGCGACCAACAATTGGAGAAGGCTAGCCATCGATGCCAGCATCGATGTCACTGAGTCTGTTACAATCTAAAGGTTGAAAATCAAGGTCTTATAGATAAGATTCGATCTAAGGGCTCATATTCATTGATGTTTACTATAAATAGGGGTAGAGAGTAAGGGGTTACGAGTGTAAAAAAATTTGTATCTCCATTTGGGGAGGATGGTTACTCTTAATTGAGAAGACCTTCCAAATTTATAACTTTTTATTACAATTAATAAAATAATTTTTTTTACCACTTCATATTTTTCTTCTCTTTGCTGGATGATGAAGATGAAGATGAAGATCAATTTAAAGGTTTGTTTTTTTATTTTCTCTTTTATTTCTTTTCTTATTGCTTAGTAGTTTAGATTTACATTAATGTCTTGTAGTGTAGATTTACTTTTATGTCTTTATTTTCTCGCATTTAATTCTTGCAATTTATTTTGTAGCTTAGATTTTACAATTTATTTTGTAGCTTAGTTTTTATAATTTATTTTATAGTTTAGATTTTATTTTCTTGCACTATTCGCATTGAGGCTAGAACCCTCTTGGGATAGTTTTTCTTTTTGTTTATTTTTAATTTTTGTTTATTCACCTTGAGGCTAGAACCCTCTAGGGAATTGCCCTTTTCTTAAATGTGTAATTAATTTTTATTGAAACTCTAGAAATTGCATGAAACTAGCTCTATTTATCTTATGATTTGTTAATCATTCTCTCATGCTTAAAATGTTCATGCTTAGGATTTTCAACTAAAGAACTAATTAGTAGAAGGAATTCTAAAATTACTATTTACTTTCTATTCTTTTCATGAGTAATAGTTTTACTTGGATGATAATTTGATTGGTTGTACTTCCCTTGAGTAATTTGATAATTTATACTTAGTAAATCTAAAGTAGAATGTAAAAAAGAGAATGATTCATATCTTATAAGTGAGATTAGCTAGCGGATTCAATTCTAGATTCCTCATATCTTTAATTGAATCCTCAATCTTAACTTTCTTGAATTTTCCTTTAATTCTTAATTTTTCTCTTATTTGTTTCTTGATTCTATTTCATTCTTTCTTTTCTTGTTGATTACATTTATTCTTTATCATATCTAATCTCAATCCAATTTTTTTTACACACAATCACTCTCACTCTCTCTCTCTCTCCACAATCACATTCATCACTCCTAATTGTCACACACACAACATAAGAACCGGTTTTAATTGTTCTCCTACAAACACCTTCCTCGTGGGATCGATAACTTTCTATACTATAAGAACCGGTTTTAATAATATCATTTAGTCCCATTAAGTTTTTGGCACCGTTGCCGGGGAGGTTGCTTAAGTAGGATTTTAATTATTTTGGTTCTTTAACTTGTGTGTTTCTTATGAAGGAACCGCTTGAAGCTTGAAGATCGCGGATTGAAGATCAAGGATTGAAGATTTGCTTGTGGTAACTCTTCCATCTAGTATTTTCAATTCCACCATTTTAGTTAGTTTCTTACAATTAAAGACAATTAGGATCTAAGAAAAAGATTTTATTTTTGTTGATAATAATAAAATCCACCCTCCAATTGGACATTTACTAACAAGATAATAAGTTCAAATAATATCCCCCCTTCTCACATTTGTTTGATTGTTAACCCTAATTAAAAAAAAGATTTTTTTTACCATCCTTTTAGTCGCTTTTAATTACTAGGGTTGCATTGCATATAATAGTAGGAATTCACTAAAGTGATTTGAGCATCTTGATTTGGCACACACTTCAAAAATATTCTTAAGCATAAAACCCCCTAATCAAGATAAGGTGAGGGATTTCATCATCATTTTCTTTGCCCACAAATCACTAATTCCTTACTACATAAACCCAAGTCTCTTAAAACTCATTAGACGTTAGCCCCTAAGGACTCGATCTCAATAAGGAACAAGAAATCCCTAAGTGAACTGGTTCAATTTTTCTTGGATTAGTTGATGTCTAAGATAATGTTTAGGAGTTGCGTAAAGTGCTCCGCAAAGAACAAGGTACTTAATTGATCTTTAATCTCCCTCAAGTACTATTCTTACCTGTCTAATTAACAAAGTAAAAATTTTATCTTTTCACTTAAGGAATTTTTGGTTAGGAGCTGGTCTAGCTGAGTTAGGTTTAACCCTAGAATTTAGAGTGATTACAAAGTGATTGTTTTTTATTTCTAGTTAGGTTTTTCCTTTTTCTCCTTGTTCTTCTCATTATCTAAAAAAACTAACTTTTATTTTTTTTTAACAATTTATAAAAAGAAATTGTTTTGGTGTATGCGAACGTGGATTAAAGATAATACCAATCGCTTAATTCTCTTTGAAACAATCATAGAAATGGCGTATCCTAATCCACCGGTTCTCCAAGATATGTCCTATCCCAATAGGAATGAAATCCCTTCTTGCATTAAGCTCCCTGAAGCAAATGGAACTAATTTTGAGCTTCGATCGCACTACATAAACATGCTTCCAAAATTTCTAGGAAATGAAACCAAAGACGCTTATATTTTTATCTCAGAATTTGAGGAAGTGTCTTATGATTAAAATTAGAGAATTATCTGAAGATGCAGTCAAACTCAGATTTATTCCATTTGCTCTTAAGGATAAGGCTAAGAAATGGCTGTATAGCTTACCTACAAATTCTATCTCAACTTGAGATGAATTTATCACTATTTTTCTAAAGAAAATTTTCCCTATCCACAAAACGGTTAAGCTAAGAAACAACATCATGAACTTTAAAATCGTCTCGGGAGAGCCTTTTTGGAAGTATTTTGATAGATTTAAAGACCTTCTTATCTAATGTTCTCACCATGGTCTCGAAAAGTGGTGATTATGTCAAATCATTTATGAAGTATTGGATTATTCTTCAAAAACTTCCTTAGAGGTGACCTTCATAGCTGCGGGTCACCAAGAGGTGACCCGTGTGCCACGCAAGTTACGAGCCTTGTTTGAGTTCTTTTGGTATTTCCCGACCTTCCCAGACTTGTACTTTCTGCCGATTTGTGTATTTGGTTGTCTTGTTGACTTGTACGCTTTGCTGATTGATAAGCGCGAGATGACTGACGAGCACGTTCGGTCACTTGGAGCTGACCCACACGCGCGAGCTGATTGATGAGCGCGTTCGATCACTTGGAGCTGACTGACGAGCGCATTCGGTCACTTGGAGCTGATCGACACGTGTGAGCTGGCTAACGAGCGTGTTCAGTCACTTAAAAATGACTGATGCGCGCGGGCTAACTGACGAGCGTGTTCAGTCACTTGGGGCTGACCGACGCGTTCGGTCACTTGGAGCTGACCGACAAGCGTAGGCTACTTGGATAATCCTTCTTGACTCAAATGATGACGTTCATCATCTTCTCTTCATCTCAAGCTACGTTCGGACACCTATAGGAATTTTTAGACGCCTACAGATACCCTCTCCAAACTATTTCAGACTCATTCTTTTATAGAGGACTCTGGAATGCTTTCGATAAGATAGGCCTAGTTTTCGATCTCTTCAGTACTTTGTGGAGGAGATCGGGTAGGACCTGTGAATGGCTTTAATTCTTGACTTCTTCAGCCTTCAGTCTATTCAGTATTTTATTGAAAAGATAAAGTTCTTCTGGCGTTGCGTTTATTGTCTGACCGTTGTTGAAGTCTTGAATTAAAATTGGTGTGTAAGTTTCTGAATTTAGCTCGTGTCATTGAGTTGACTTTGAATTGATCATCTTTGTCGGTAATTAGTATCTGAATATGATTGAACTCCCTGAAATCATCCTTTAACCTAGAATTCTTCCGTAGCCTTATTTTGGCCAAATTTATCGATGTGTTGACCGACATTGACCTTTATTATAACGTGTTGTTCGGCGTTAACATTTATTATAACACGTTGACCGATGTTAATATAGTTTAGACTCGTATGTTTGCTGGAGTCTACACAATTTAAGCTCTTAAGGCATTGGAGCGTAGCGGTCCCAAATGTCGGGGCTGCAGGACCAACTATTAAAGCTGGTTCATCTGCATGTATGGATCTTATCCTGAAGTTATTGGATCCTCAAGCCACGAGACCAACTAATAAAGCTGGTGTGTCAATGACCCTCACATTTATAGGATTTTTGGCAAACCCTCAGTCATCAACGGATTTGATGAGCCTTTATTGACTACCATTTGAGTCGGCTAGCATGCGGATTGTTTAAGTCCGTTCCGCATGTAACGTTGTGCTAAGAGAGTTAACTCTCTTAGTGCTACGATATTAAATACGTAGACTTCGTCTTTCTCACGGGAATAGACTACCCGACAACGTGTGTTAGACGTAGACTTAGGATTTTTGGCAAACCCTCAGCCTTCAACGGATTTGACGTGCCTTTACCGACCACCGTTCGAGTCGGGCTAGCATGAAAATTGTTTAAGTCCGTTCTGCATGTAACGTTGTGCTAAGAGAGTTAACTCTCTTAGTGCTATAATATTGAATATGTAGACTTCGTCTTTATTACGGGAATAGACTACCCAGCAACGCGTGTTAGGCATTGACTCATCCTTACTTAGGATTCAAGATAAAAGTCCCCAGACTCGGATTCTGGTGTCTTCTTCAATCGGTAAAAGACTAAACCGGTAACACATGTTAGGCGTAGGCTTATCTCTATTTAGGAGTCGAGATAAAGTTCCCCGCGCGTGTAAGGCACGGATTTTGGCGTTATGAATAACAACCTGTCACAATGTCGAATATGTGGGCTTTTGTCCTTTTTACAGTCAAAGACTAACCGGCAACACGTGTTAGACGCTGACTTATCCCTTCTTAGGCTTCAGGACAAAATTCCCCAGACTTGGATTCTGGTGTCCTTTTTCAATCAGTGAAAGACTAAACCGGCAACGCGCGTTAGGCGCTAACTTATCCCTACTTAGGCTTCGGGATAAAATTCCCTGTGCGTGTGTGGTACGGATTATGGGTGTTAGAATGTGGTGTCTTCTCTTGAGGCAAAGACAAACCCGACACCGGAGGGGAAGAATTTTATATTCTATCTCCGGGCCGTCTCTTGGGGCAGAAGTGAACCTGATACTGGGGAGAAAGAATTTTATATTCTATCTTCGGTTGCAAAAGAAACTCAAAGTAGGATCTCTACTTTGAGAATCTGCGAGGTGAAACTAAGAGTGGGATCTCCACTCCGAGAATCAAAAAGATTCAAATAACCCTAACTTTTATAGTATTGGTTACCTGACTTGAAGATGAGTTTCCGACTTCAGCCCTAACTTTTATAGGATTGGCTGAAGGGAAAAGGATGAGAGCTTTTTGTTTATTGAAAAGGAATCCCGGCTTTGGTCATAACTGTTCGACGGTTTTGACCGAGAGGAGGTACTGAGATGACCCTAATATTTATAGGTTTGGTCATTCAATTGGGGTGGAAGTCTTTCGTTTATCGAAAGGAAAGTCCAATTTGAAAGTGGGCCTCTCGTTCATTGAAGGAATCGAGAGGGGAATTTAGCTTTGGTCCTAACTATAGGAATATTTAACCAAATGAACAATGAGAGTGGGAGTACAAATTACAGTGGGAGTGTTGATTCGTACAAATCACTCAAAGGGTATTCCTGGTATTAAGTGACAAATACTTAACACTGAGGGGTTTGACAATTGTTAATGATCAGGAGATTAAAATTCCGTGTACTATATTCGGACTCTAACAATAGGAGTGTTGAGTGCACAGACGTAGCAGGAGTTTGAGTGGATTAGACCAGAAAGAGTTTTAGTGGTCCCACTGTCAATTGATTTGATCAGTGAGGGATTTTGTGGTAGAGAGCTATGAATCGTCAATACCAGTGGGAGTTTTTTTTTATGAGGGAAGATTGATCCAATGAAGTGATCAAATCTCATCTCAGAAAAAGAGTGCTCGGAAGCTAGTGGAATTGATCCCAGCATTTAGAGTCCAAGTGGGAGTTTCTTATCCATCCTATTTTTGCAGCGACCGGGTTATCCCTAAAAACACAACATATGGCATTCTTTTGGGAACTTCCCGTTACATCGACCCCCAGCTTTCTTTGTGAAACTGGGTCTAACATTGTACTCAGCTGAATGATCGGGTTATCCTTAAGAATATCACATACGATATTCTTTCAGGAACTTCCCATTAAAATTAGAAAATAGTTTAGACTCGTATACCTGTTGGAGTATTGAGAAGTAGTTTATACTCGTATACTCTTCGGAGTGTGCATTCGGCTTAATTTAGCATTATGACGCCAGCTTCAACCAAGGTTCGGATGCTATTTTTGAGAGCAAAGCAAGCCTTAGTAGGATGAAGGATCCTCCTGTGGTACGCACAGTACTTTGGATCTACAGTATTTTTAACTTCCTCTTGATTTGTGATAGGTGGTAGCATGATCTTGTTGTTCTTAAGGAGAGATTCGAGAATGGCTGGAACGTCTTCGTCCTTGAAGGAGTACTCTTTTTGGAGTCTCGGATCCGAAGTCTTTTGCTGTCTTAGGGGTTGTTGTTGCGACGTCTGATTAACGTCAACAACTGCTACAGGTGCCTTCCCCTTACTACGGGAGACGAAGCTCGAGTTCGGAGGGTTAGCCGTCGGTTGGCTTCTTTCGGCTTTCTTCCTTCTGAGGAAGCGTTCGGCCTGCTCTCCGCGTATCTTCAACTCTTTTCAGGTGTTCGATGGTGCTACTCTCGTAACTTCTAATATATCGATGGATAGGTTGTTATGACAGGTTTGGAGGGTGAAGTCCTCTGTGATCGAATCTCAGCAATTCATCGCCTAATTCCGAAAGCGCTTGACAAAGTCGTCGACCGTCTCTTCATTCTCCTGCTTATCCTTAAAGAGCGTCCTAATGGATATCTCAGTGTCATCATCGAAGAAATTTCTGAGGAATGAGGTTTCCATATCATCCCAGCTATTAATACTTCCGGGTTTGAGACGGTGGTACCAATCGAAGGCAACTCCGTGGAGGGTGCCAACGAATGACCGAACCATCAACGGGTCGTCACCAGAGATTGTAGAACAAGAGTCCGAGAGTTCGTCATTGGAATGGGTTCCTTCATGCATCCTCGGGTAATCGCTATGTCTGACGGCTTCTAGCTGGAGCCGAGATATTCATTGGGCTATTCTCGAACTGACTTCTTTTCCTGAAGAAAAATTAGGATTCGAGCCATTTGTAGCAATCACAGACTTTCCCTTGTCGACCATGTTGATGGTTACCTCTGGGAGTTCGTCCTCTTGATTAGTCGACCTTCTCTTACGGAAACGCTTTGGCTTGGACTTAGACATTCTGTTGGAGATTCTCTCGAATATCGAGACCCTCTGTGGAGCGGTCTTAGAGCAGCTACACACTAATAATACTGCCCTGATAAGTTTGGTATACGGACATTGAGAGTCCGCTTCCCGGGTACTTCTCTTTCTAGATTTATTAGTTCCCCAAGCCCGATAGTACAACTCATTGGCATGATTACCAGAGCAACCTATCGTGTGTTGACACAACTTCCTAGGTATAACGTTATCATCATCAGACGAACATGTTTCCTTCTGAGGTTTTAACGCCTTATTAACGTTCTCAACAGTCACACGTTTGGAACCATGCTTTCGTGAATGCGGGACCTCAGCGGGCTCTTGGACAATGACTCGCAGTCCAAGGCGGTCAGTTATAGAAGCTTTACCATTATAGGAAGGCTTCAATTGTTGCAAGGACATGTGCGACCCCCAGCTCGATGAGTTGTTCGGCGTTCATTCACTGAGCATAAGCGTTCTTTAACGGGAGTTTTGTCTCGATCCTTGTGCAAAGGACCAAGGCGATCCACTATTGCTTCCTTGCCTCTGGATAAGTCCACACTACCGTGGGGCTTGACCGGAGGTGCAGGATTGATTGGAATGGATACGAAAGTAGACGGATGCTGAAAAATGGGCGCGAGAGTCAATCTGACCAGGACCTAGTGCGGGTCATCTCGTGGTGACCCGCTGTTGGCCGATCACCTCGTGGTGACACCCAGTGACCGGTCACGCTCTTGTGACCAGCGCTAGGCCGGGTCACCTCTTGGTGACCCGCGGCTGGCCGGGTCACCTGGGCGTGACTTACGTTTTTTCGGTGTTTTGGCCATTGTTTTGAACTTCGGCCTCCAAACTTGGCACGGTTTTGCTGGTTCCTTGACCATGTCCTCCTTCTGCAACTTACGTGCTTCCCGTACAAGGTTTTGTCCATGTGCAAGTAGTGCGTAGCATTTCTGGATTCGCTCCTCAAGAGTTGAACGGATCATTTTGAGTTGGATCTATTCACTTGTTGCTGGATTGGACGAGGGACCGTTTGCTTTCTGTTGAGGCGCTCGACACACCTTGAGTTTCAGATCTGCCTCGTAACGAATCCCGTCTATCGACTCTAAAGCCTTGACGAATTGGCGCACGAGGCGTTGGTGTTGCCTTTGGCGAGCTCTCTTCGATAAAATAGGTGCGCCTTCAGTACTCATCTCCTTGATTGAGAAGGAGTTCAGATCTGTAACTCTGACTTCATTAGAGGCTGGAGGGGCATTGATCTTCTTGCGTTTGTGAAGGGCGGAGGATCTGGAGGAAGAGGACAACAAATACTCCTCAAACTTTTGCTGGTCGAACTCGTACTTGACCTTTTCGTCAACTAAGATCCGGATCCATGGTTGCGACATGACAGTCTCGATAGAGAGATTGTTGGCTCCCACTGTAGTCACCACTGTGTTTGGATGGAAAGTTGTCTTATTCATTGTGCAACTCATTTACAACTTCAGCCGTTACAATAAGTTTAAAAGTTGATCTTTTTATAAGATCTTCTTACACAATAAAATAAAAAAATTACAATTCTTTCAAATAACACACAATAGATGTTTATCGTCTATTGTTTGTATAGGATCTTTGCCTGTGCTGGGGACATTGATATCCATGGACCGCCATGGGTTAGATCCGGTTGACAGAATGATTAATCAGAGCTCTTACTTCACTAAGGAAGTACTCGCTGAAGTAAATGATCTTGACCAAGTGAGATCACTACTCTTCTCGAGATCAAAACCAAGTTTGATTTTAAGGAATAAGGGGACGGGGTTTTAGATCCTTCGAATTGCTCCTTCTTTATGTTGGGATTCACCAAGATCTGTTAGCCCTCTCTAAAATTTCATGGAATGCACTCACAAAATCAGCAGTACCTCGCCCTCTTTGATAAAATTCGCCCCTCTTTGAAAGAAAGCCCTAGGCTTGTATTTATAGGGCTTCGGATGCAGTGTTTGTGGATAAGAATAAGAGATTTGGCCCTATCTTCAGTTAACAGTGGCCTAACCATGTATGAGGATAATATCAAGTCAGTTGGGATGCTCTAGAACGAAACAATCCCGAGAAAATCATCAAAACGTGTTTTTGGATTTCGGTGTGCGGGACAGCTCTGGGTGACTCACGGTTGTTTGGGTCACCAATTGGTGTCCCGCAGCTGTACGGTGACATTGGTATCCCGCAGCTGTGCGGGTCACCAATTGGTGTCCCACACTTGTGCAGGTCATCAATAGGTGTCCCGTAGCCGTGCGGGTCACCAATTGGTGTCCCGCATTTGTGCGGGTCACCAATAGATGACCTGCATGCATGCGGGTCACTTCTAGGTGATCTGTACATGTGAGTTCCTTTTGGCTTTTTGGTGTTTTCTAAACTTGTATTGTCATTCAGTTAACTTGTACGCTTTACAGGCTCGATCCATGTGCTTGTTAGCTTCTATACTGCATTGGATGATCCCGTTTGACTCAAATGATGACACTCATTATCTTCTTTTTGTCTCGAGCTATATCTGGACATCTATAGGTAACTTTGGACGCCTACAGATGTGTTATAAATTGCAAGGAAGAATAGCAACAATATCAGAAAATGAACATCACAAACACAAGCATGTATACTGGTTTCACCTCCCCGGTGTACATTCAGTCCCTAAGAAAATCCCGCTTGAGATTTCCACTATGATTTTAAAACCTCACAAACTCAAAAGAAAACCTGACCAATTTGCAAGACCATGCAAATTGTACACCGATTGACAAGACCATGCTAATTGATCACCCGATCTCTAGACCAAGAGATCAACCCTCTCAAACCTAGAGAACCTTCCTTTGAACAAAGTACAAAATCTAATCCTATAAGCCTTGATATGATCGTGTAGTGTAGATGTGGCTTATGAATCTTTTAATCACTCTGAATATTGCCTAAACAAACTCTAAGAATGATGGAAATAAAGACAATATCAGAAACTCTCTTTTTTGGAAAAACAGATTGAAAATCTATAAGTTTAGAGAGTTAATTTGCATAATATTTGAATTTTACAAGTGCAAGTATTGTTCTATTCTTTACTAACATTTTTCCTTTTTATAGCCTCTGAAAAGTCATATTTTTAAATCCAAATAATATCTCAAAACGGCTATAAATAGTCATATATTCAAAACCTGTAACAATCAGAAAACTACATTTGTAGTCGACTACAACTCTTAGTAGTTGACTACTTTGAGTTCAAACAGACTCTGTGTAGTCATATAATTTCTTAGTAGTTGACTATAATAGTTATTAGTCGACTACTCTGTAAACAACAGAAAGTCTGGAATTCTGGATTATCTCTTATTAGTCGATTATAATACCTAGTAGTTGACTAGTCAGAAATGACACAGAAATTGATATTCTGTCTGAGTCTTTAATAGTCGACTACAATGTATATTAGTCGACTACACTGTAAAATGATAGAATCTGATATTTTGTCTAAGGCTTAAGTAGTCGACTACTAAGGCATAGATATAAGATATTTGATATGTTTTAAGACTCATTCAATATCTATAACCTCTAATGGTTAACATAAGGGATTTCTATTGTTAACCACACACTAAGCATGGGTTAGTATGTTCTAAATATTATGTGTGTGTATGTGTGTGAGTGATCAAGGCTTGTACAAATTTCTAAGCAAAGAAAGTGTAAAATTATATTTTGATAATTACATATATCTTCTTCTTTGCTTCATGTTACCTTGAACTCATCTTATGTCTTGAGTATTTCATTGAATATTATTGTCGATTTAGCTCTAATACTGCAAAACAAATATTAGCACATAATACACACAACATATAATATTTGTTATCATCAAAAAAATCATATCTTAGGGTCAAGATACCCAACATTCTCCCTCTTTTTGATGATGACAAATATATTGTGTTAATATATATAAAAATTTTAACCCCCCTGCATGAAATCATTAGTTAAAATATTTTACTCCCCCTACATCAAAGCATTAGTAAAAAAAATTTAAAATTTTCTATGTAACTCCCCCTTCCCCTTTGTCATTAGCTAAAAGAAATAAACATAATTCTAGTTAGATCAATTTTTCTTTTTCTGAGTACCAGAATAAAAATATTAATCACTTTGGTACCCTTTTATATTAGATCTTTAGGATTAGCCCTTAGGAATCCAAGTCCACTTGGAATTTGGTTTTCCCTTGTTAACATGAACATAATTAATAGAATTACATATGTTTTTCTTAAAATTTAAAATATACACATTTCTATCATGTAAGCAAGTATCTTTAGGTACCCAAATGAACATAGATTTCTTATGTAAAGATACTTTATAACATGATGTATAATGTGTCCTATTAACATATTCATTTTTCTTATGAACATATCCTAATCCAAACTTTTAATTAGAAGACTTTTGAAAATATAATAAATTAGTCAAGTCTTCTTTTTCTTTGTTAAATTTGTTAACATTTAAAGATAACTCTTCATATTTAACTCTAAGTGAACCTATTTCTTTATCTAAATCTGAAATACAAGTTATCAATTTATCACATTTATATTTTAGATAAATATTATCATTAGTCAATAATTTATTTTTAGAAAATAAATTATTATTTAGTTCATTCAATTTTTCAAATTGTGAAGAATTTAAAGTCACTAATTCTAAGTTTAATCTTTCATTTTCATTTTTCAATAACTTATAATTAGACTTCAAATCCTTAAATTTAACATAGAGTTCATTGAATGCTTTTAATAATTCTTCATTATCAAGATTATTGCATACCTCATCTTCTTACGCCATGAAGCACATATGAGCAGATTCCTCTTTTTGTTCTTCTTCTTCTTCGGAAGAGGATGCATCGCTATCATCCTAAGTTATTGCTAAAGCCTTCTTCTTCTTATCTTTTAATTTATTGAAGTTTGTAGACTTTGACTTTGACTTTTAAAGAGGACAATCCTTCTTCATGTGTCCTGGCTTATTACATCCATAACAAATAAAATTATTGTTAGTATCTTCTTTGGTAGGAAAATTGAAAGAAGACAATTGAGAAATGTATTTGTATTATTCTCTCTGACAGACTCAAGAAAAGAATTAATTACAATTCTCTCGATTCAACCTCTCTCTAACAGACTTAGAAAAAGAAATTACAAATCTTCTTGTATCGGATTCCCGATTTACAAAAGAGAAGAAGACCGACAGAGATCCTCCCTTTTATTTAAAACTGAGTTATTCGTGATAGCGATGTGATGCCTCCCTTGACGTTCGTATAGAGTTTGCTTCTCATTGACTATCCGAACGTCTTACTTCACTGTACCAATTGATGGAACTTGCATGGCAAGTTTGACAAGAACTCTTAATGAGTTTAAGAGCTCAAAGCGAGTTTAAAACTCTGTAAAAGAGTTAATTTAAACCGAAAAATCGGTTAATAAGCCAAAGCCGAAAGCTCTAAGGACTGCTCCTAATTTGTCAGCCGAATGCTCCAAGATCAGATGATTAAAGAAGTCCTTTGCTGATCTCTAGATTCAAAAATGCTCAAAGATCCAAAAGATCTGAACTAAGCTGATCTTTCAGCTATTTATAGGTGATTGGGGGGTGTAACCTCCCCTAAAATCTCTCCTTTGTGGTGCTTATGGGATGTAACCACGCCTTAAATCACTCCTGAGTGGAGTTCAGATCGTGGAAAATGGTTTTAAAGCCATTCAGCTCGTGTTTGAACGAGTCATACGCAGAGTTAGGCACGAATTCTGCGTTCTGGACCTGGGACGCAAAATTGGGCTATGCATTTGAGCCTGAAAATGCAACAATGAACTCTGTGTTTTGAGTTTGAAACGCAGCCACAAACTCTACATTTTGTGCTGAAAATGCAGCAATCAGCTTCTGCAATTAGATCTAGAACGCAGCAATGAACCCTGCGCTTCGGGCTAAAAATGCAGTGATGACCCCTATGTTTGGGGCTGAAAACGCAGCAATGAACGCAACAATGAGCTCTGTGTTTTTTATCTGGAACGCAGTGATAAACCCTGCATTTTGTTGTTAGGATGCAGAGATAAACTCTACGTCTTGATTCTGGAATGCAGAGGTGAGCTTGGCGAGATTCGTGTGAAGTCCAATGTTCAGGGGAAGTCCAATGTTCAGGCGAAGTCCAGTCTTGCAGACGGACTTCAGAACATAACTTGTTGTGAAGAACATGTCATAACTTTCAAACCGTAAGTTGGAATTAGACGAATTATATATAAAATCGGCTATCTCGACGAGACGGAGCCGATCAAACTGACCCAAAGGGTTCAGTTTGCTCCTGTCCATTTTGCCAAATTCCTTACGATTTGAGAGATATCTGCGTTTTGATTTGAAGAGACCATCAATTTGTAGTCTCTTTTGCTAGAGAGTTGCAAAGATCGTCATCTTGTAACCTTCGACTTGGCTCCTTGAAAATATGAGAGTCATCAGATTGTAACTCTCGATGTTGATTGTGAAGGTTGTTAAATTAGAGCTTTTATTGGTTGTTACGAAGGTCGTCAGATTGTAACCTTCATTGATCTTCGTGAAAGTTTTTAAATTGTAGCCTTTTGGAAGCCATCAAATTGTAACTTCCATCATTGGTGTTTGATGGAGATCGGCTATCTGTAGTAATTTTTAGATAGCCTACAGAACCCCCTCTAAAGTTTTAGAAAGTTCGCGGTTGACTGGGACAAATTTTCAAAATATTTTAGATCTCAACTCTGATCTTGAAGCTATTGATTCCTTGTTTTAAAGGAGTTGTTCTCTACACCCACTTCGAAGATATCTTAGTTGAAAGGATTTTCCAAGAAGGACCTATGTGAGGATGAGCTTCGAATAGAAACTGTAGCGATGGTACAAGCTACTCATGAGCAGAAGCTACCAAACGTCACGTCACGACTCACATCTATGCAGCTGATGGGCGTACAAACATTCATAAGATTTTTGATAAACCCTCAGCCATCAACGGATTTGATAGGCCTTTATCGACTACCATTTGAGTCGGGCTAGCAAGTGAATTATTTGAATCTGTTTCACATGTAACGTTGTGCTAAGAGAATGAACCCTCTTAGACTTGATGCTATAATTTTGAATACATAGATTTTGTCATTTTCACTGTAAAAGACTAACCAGTAACACGCATTAGGCGTAAGCTTATCTCTGATTAGGGATCGAGAAAATGTTCCCTAGACATGGATTCTAGTGTCTTTTTCGAGGCCAAAGACTAACCGGCAACGCGTGTTAGGCGTAGACTTATCTCTGATTAGGGATCAAGATGAAGTCCTCCATGCGTGAAAGGCATGAATTTTTGATGTTACGATGTTGAATACATAGACTTTGCCATTATTGTAGGAATAGGCCACCAGGCAATATGTGTTATATGCAGACTTATCTCTAATTACGGATTGAGATAAAGTCCCTCATGCGTGTAATGCATGGATTCAGAGATTATTATTTTAATAATAATCATTGGCTATGATATTGAATATGTAGGCTTTTCCGTTGTTTCTTCCTGTATTATATTTTCACTTGAAACACTAAAAGAAAGTTAGAAGTGTCAGATGTGTAGTATTAACTTGGCATGAATATTTACTTAGTGTGAAATTCAGAAATTTTCTTTATTATCACTAGGATAATTCTAGAAAATCTCTAATCCACTGGCGATATTATAATGAAAACTTGCTATTCTTGTTGAAAAAGATTAACAAGTTCATTGGGGGGTTGACTGTTAGAGGTATGATATTAACCTAACAGTATTTTATGGGCCTATCGTTCTATTGAAGAGAGTCGATAAGTTAATTTGTTCGTCAGAGATGTGATGTTAACTTGACAGGTTTGTGGACCTATCGCTCTATTGAAGAGAGTCGATAAGTTAATTGTCAGAGGTGTGATGTTAACTTGACGTTATCAGATGTGTGATATTAACATGATGAAAGGATTGGTTGTCAGAGATGTGATATTAACTTGACGGGTTTGTAGACCTATCACCCTATTGAGGAGAGTCGATAAGTTAAGTGTCAGAGGTGTATTGTTATCGTGATAATTTTGAGGATTTTATTGAAGAGGATTTATAAGTTAATTGTCAGAGGTTTGATATTAACATGATAAGATTGCGTTGCGATCAAAGCAACTTTGAGGACTTATCATCCTATTGAAGAGGATTGATAAGTTGATTATCAGAGTTTTTTTGTTAACGTGATAGGAATTTGTACTTGTGATTTGAATAAGATTTTGAAGAGTTAGCGTCTCGCTAGAGAAGATTACGATTTGAGCAATTTTGAGGACCTATCATCCTATTGACATGGATTGCTAAATTAATTGTCAGAGGTGTATTGTTAACGTGACAAATTAGGAGTGATGCAAACTGAATTCATACTCCGTGGGGATGTTAATCGTCAGAAGTGTAATGTTAACTCGATGACTTTTTGTGAATTTTGTGGTTGACAGAGGTATTCTATTGAATATGACAACTTAGAAATTTTATTAATCATAATCCAGTGGACTACAAATAAACTAACCCCCAGTCTTAAACAAGTGTAGGGGAGAAAGGAGTAGATAGAGCACATCGCCTAGTAGGCTAGTATCCATCAAGTCATCCAGTGACATTCGAGTATAACGACTATTATTGGAATAGAGGCATGTCACATGGCAAGCCGCTATCTAAAGAATTTGGCTATCACATGTAACTATTAACGTGATAGTTTTGGTAGACCAACCATCCTATTGAAGAGGATTGGCAGGAGAATTTGGAGGGAATGGACTATCAGAGGTGTATTGTTAACTTGATAGTTTTGTGGATCCGTCATCCTATTGAAGAGGATTGGTAGGGTGTTTGGAATAAATAGACTATCAGAGGTGTATTGTTAACTTGATAGTTTTGTGAACCCGCTATCCTATTAAAGAGGATTGACTTCAATGGTCGTAGTATCTTCCCCTTTTGATTGGGAAGATTAGGCTTGGTCCCATTGCTCAGGTTGATCTTGATTACTTTGTTCTTCATCTTTAATCATGACAATAATTTTTTGAGCCTGTTCACATTGAGAGATTAGTTGTCTCCAAGAACGATATTCTGCAACTCCCATTCGGGTTAGGAGTTCGGTTTGCAAATTGTGTCGACAGGTCTCCACTAGGGTAGACTGTATCATACCTTACGAACATCACAGAGCCATGTTCCGAAACCTCTTGACGAAGGCTTTGACGGGCTCCCTCTTCTTCTGCTTAATGGCAAGAAGGGTATGGATGAAGACTTCTATATCGTCTTCAAAGAATCTTAACAGGAAGAGTCTCTCTAGGTCCGCCCACTTTTGGATACATCCTGCAGGCAGTTTCATGAACCATTCAAAGGCAACCCCCTTGAGGGTGCTAATGAACAAATGATCTAGTATAGCGTCATTCGATATCACATTCCCAGTCTGTGACTTGAAATGATAGATATGTTGGTTCGGCGATCCCGTACCGTTAAAAGTTTGTAGCGTCAGGACTTTGAACTTTAGAGGATAAGGGGCTGCATCCCATTCGGCAGGATAGGGCCTAAGAACTCTCTCATCTTAGAGATCGCTTTTGTGGGCTATAGCATTAGGGCTTCCAGCTCTTCCATTTTAGTGGACTGTAGATTCTGCTTGTTCTCGGTCTCTTTCCCATCTTCAGAAGAGGATTCTATGTGATGAGTTTCTTGATCAGAAGTCTCGATCACTTTTTTTTCCTTCCCTTTGCTTGTGAGGGATCAGGATGAAGATGTTCTTCCTATTCGGGGAGATTCTTGCCTTGGCGGTGAATCGGTCTTCTGAGATTTGGCCCTATCTGCGACGAATTGAGTCATCATGATCCAGAGTTTATCGAAGGCCTCCTGTTGTATGTTGTGCTTTGATCATGGCTTGTTTCTCATCAATTCTCCTTACCAGATCTTCAGGGTTTCCCGTCATAAGAGCAAAGCTCTCATGTTTTGTAAAAGAATTAGACGAATGAGATTTCACGATAGCTGAATGCTCATCATCGAATGTAGTTCCTGAAGGAAATTCATGCTAAATACATGCAAAATATGCAACGGAAGACTATATGTATAATTATGCTATGCATGTAGAGAGCATGAAATACATAATAGGACCATCCTAATTAAATCTAACATAATCCCTATATTAAAGAGAGCATACAAGGGTTATAAAGTCATACTTTTGAAGCGTGATTCGATGGAAGATCGAACAACCCCTAACTCTTGCTCTTTGTAGTAGTAAATATCCTCGTAGTGGATCTCCAAGTCTTCAAGTGAGCTTGATAAAATCGAAATCTTCTTGAGACACAATGCAAGATGTCCACCCCGGGGTACTTTAAAATCCTACTACTTCCTCTTACTCAAAGATAGCTAAAGTTTAGTAAGAGGAGAGCTCTCTTTTATTCTCTTATGGAAAAAACCACTTAGCCAATTTTTCATTAACCTTTCCATAAGAAAGAGAGCTCATATTTATAGAGTGGAATGTGTTCATGACATGAATGACTCATCCTATGAGTCATACAATGAATCATCAAATATCAATGATTAATCTAGTGAGTCATGCAATGAATCATCTTATGAATCATTACATTTCAAAACCATGTGCTAATAAACCATGTGCTCAAACCATACCACTAAATGACTCATCTCATGACTCATTATACATGGTATGTGTATTTCATAAATGAGAATACCAAATCAATATTGTATTTCATAAATACGATATTTTGTAATTTTCCAATCATTGATTAATAAGTCATCATATGACCAAAAAGTCAATGAGTTGACCAAAAGTCAACTGTTGACCAAAAAGTCAACTAGTTGACTAAAAGTTAACTTTATAGGAAAAATACTAGAATTTATTTCCTAAGCACATAGCATTCCGATTTTATCGATATACATAACTGTTTATGTGTATCCGATAAAATCATATATGCGTATCAATCATACGCATCACTCTATAAATTGTGTTTCATAGGATTCAAGTACGCGCTTGGTGTGACTCTAGGGCCCAACTTAAGAACTCGGCAGTGGATTATATCCACAAGTACAACATAGGTGCTAGCTACACATGAAGACTACCCGGGTATAAGTTGTGATAAATGTCTGCAAGATGCTTACAAAATTTTATCAGTACCACTCAGTGATAATGCCGTTTAGTCCGGTCTCTTCGTCAAACCATGTCAAACTATTAAGCCTAGGGTATGAAAAACTGTCAAACCTTAATTGCTCAATTAGTGTTTGTAGATATTAAACTCATAACCTATAAGATCAAAACTGATACTCAGTTTATCTTATTTACCTCGGCCAAGGATTTCCAGGTTATAGTTATATCAAACAATCTTATGACATCATCCCGCTATACTGGGAGAGACAAATCCCATCTTGGCATCTCAATATCTACTTATGCCTCGGGATGTACCCAACAAGAACCGTTATGCACAACTCGATGAGAACTGTGGTTAGGTAAAAGTCTAAGTACGCCTATACTGACATGTAAGATATTGTACTCATGCCTCAGGTCATGAGACTACTATGTACTATATCACTTGAGAACTTCTATTTGACAGTTAAGTATAATTACCAACTAGATGTTCTTAGTGAGTCGTTCAGTCAACTCATTCACTAATGAGTCACCTGTATACTATATCTTGATGTCTCACATCAATGATCTAAGAGATGGATCATCGTCCTTCCAAAGGAGAAATAAAGTATACACTAGTCTTACCAAAGTGATGATGTCCTATTTCAACACTTCATCGACTAGGAACATTTTAGAATATACATTAGCGATAAATTAGATCTCTTCATTACGATCATATCCGAAATGTCTGATAATCTAGTATCATTCTAAGGACTTTATTTGTATTAAAATACCAGATAAATCTGACCAAAATAGCATACTATTATTTTAAACAAGGATGTTATATTCATATAGGTCCTATTACAATATACAATTATTGCCTTCAGGGCACCTATATCCAACAAACTCCCACTTGCACTAAGGCCAATCATTGTAGTATCTAATACCCAATAGCTCAACAAGTTTTTCAAATTGTGTACGAGCAATTGCCTTTGTGAATGGATCTGCTATATTATCTTTTGTGTCAACTCTTTCAATCTTGATCTCTTGGCGATCAACTATCTCCCTGATCAAGTGATACTTCCTCAGAATGTGTCTCGACTTATGGTGAGACCGGGGTTCCTTTGTCAGAGCTATTGCAGCATTACTATCATAGTATAAAAGTACTGGATTTTTAATGATGGGTATAACTTCCAGCTCTGAAAGGAACATCCTCATCCAGACAGCTTCTTTGGCTGCATCATTTGCCGCAATGTATTCGGCTTCCATAGTAGAGTCTGCTACTGTGTCCTGCTTGGAACTTTTCCAACTGACAGCCCCTCTATTAAGGGTAAAAATATATCCTGAAACAGATTTACTATCATCGATATCGCTCTGAAAACTAGAGTCGGAAAAAGCCTCCATTTGGAGGTCACTTTTACCATATATCAAAAATAACTCTTTAGTCCTTTTCAGGTACTTAAGTATATTTTTGACCGCTTTCCAGTGCTCTTCTCCATGATTAGATTGGTATCTACTTACCAAACTGAGTGAATAAGCAATATCCGGTCTAGTACAGAACATGGCATACATGATCGATCCTACTGCCGAGGCATAAGGAATTAGACTCATGCGTTTCCTCTCTTCATCAGTCTGGGGAGACATCTTTTTAGAGAGCGAGATTCCAGGAGATGCAGGTACAAAACCTTTCTTGGAATTTTCCATGCTAAACCGTTTTAGCACTTTGCCAATGTATCTAGATTGCTAATATCCTTTTAGATCTATCTCTATAGATCTGAATACCCAGTATACAGGATGCTTCACCCAAATCTTTCATGGAAAATCTTTTTGATAGCCAAATTTTAACCGCTTGTAATGACGGTATGTCATTACCGATTAAGAGTATATCGTCTACATACAAAATAAGAAACGATGCTATAATCCCAATTATCCTTTTATACACACATGGTTCATCTGGATTTTTGATGAAACCAAACTCTTTGATAGCATCATCAAAACAGATGTTCCATCTCCGCGATGCTTGCTTCAGTCCATAAATGGATTTAAGCAATCTACATGCTTTTCCACTGCTCCCACTGACTACAAAACCCTCTGGTTGCGTCATATATATGCACTCTTCTAAATCACCATTTAGAAATGCAGTTTTGACATCCATTTGCCAGATCTCGTAGTCATAGTGAGCAGCTATAGCAAGTAGGATCCGAATAGACTTTAGCATAGCTACTGGAGAAAAGGTTTCATCGTAGTCCAAACCAGGTCTTTGACGAAAACCTTTAGCTACCAGTCTAGCTTTAAAAGTTTCTACTTTCTCATCTACACACAACTTTTTCTTAAACAACCATTTGCAACCTATGGGTATCACCCCTTTAGGAGCATTGTCTAAGATCCATACTTTGTTGGTGTACATAGAGTCTATTTCGGATTTCATTGCATCTTGCCAAGCAACAGAGTCCCTACTCTGAAAGGCTTGCTTATAACTCAAATGTTCGTCATCTTCTATGACGTGATCTAACATGCAACATTCAATGAGAAAATTATATTGTCTCTTAGGTGCATGAGATCACCTTGGATATCTATGGAGTGGTTGTGGTTCTTCTGGTACAATGGAATTTTTTGGTTCTACTAATTTATCAGTATTGATTTGTATATCTGAAATTTCTTTCAGTTCTACCATGCTCCCACTAATTTCTTTTTCAAGAAATTCCTTCTCCAAGAAGGTAGCATACCGAGAAACAATTATCTTTTGTTCATCGATGTGGTAGAATTGATATCCCTGGGAATTCCTTGGATATCCTACAAATTTACACAATACTGACCGTGCCTCTAACTTTTTGGGATCTTGCTTTTTTACATAAGCATGACATCCCCAAATCTTAATATAATTAAGATGTGGTTTCATCCCATACCATATCTCATATGGAGGTTTAGGCACTGCTTTAGTTGGAACCCTATTCAGTAAGTGTGCTGCTGCTTCCAATGCATACCCCCAGAATGAAAAAGGTAACTCAGTGTTACTCATCATGGAACGTACCATATCTCAAGGTTTTAAATATCGGTTATCGGGGATTTATCGGACGACCAAAATCCGTGGAGTAGCCTGAGAGAGAATCTCATTCTCTTTTAAAAACCCTAAGAATTCTGAGCTCAAGTATTCTCCTCCTCGATCCGATCGAAGAATTTTAACTTTCTTGCTGGTTTGATTCTCTACTTCATTTTTATACTCGATAAATTTCTCAAATGCTTCAGACTTGTGTTTTATCAAAAACACATGTCCAAATCTTGAAAAATCATCAGTAAAAGTAATAAAGTAGGAGTAGCCACCCCTGGCCATTGTAGACATAGGACCACATACATCACTATGTATCAGTCCTAAGAGTTCTGTAACTCTTGCTCCAGTTCCCTTAAATGGAGTCTTAGTCATTTTACCTTTAAGACAAGACTTGCAAGTATCATAAGACTCAAAGTCAAATGGATATAAATATCCATGCTTATGTAGCTCGCCAAGTTTTTCTTTATTAATATGACCAAGTCTACAATGCCATAAGAAAGCGTCGTTCACAACTTAGTGCTTTCTTTTATTAGTGTGATGAGTATTCAGAATTGTGTTTTGATTAAGAATATATATGCCATTACACAATGTTCCATAAGCAATCAACTTTTGATTAAATATGATATTCATAACATTGTTCTCCAACTTGAATATATATCCATCTTTATCTAATAAAGATACGAATATTATATTACACATCATAGTTGGTACAAAATAGCAGCTATTCAAAATCAAAACATTACCATTTGGTGAAGATAGATGAAAATCCCCTACTGCAAGTGCTGCAACTATTGCACCATTACCAACTTGTAGGGTCATCTCTCCAGGTTCAAGTTTTCTATAGCTTCTCAATCCTTGTAACAATTTACAGATGTGAGATCCTGATCCAGTATCTAATACCCAAGATGTAGGATTTATAGAAAAACAATTCTGAATAACAAACACACCTGAAGATGAAGCAACAACTTGCTTATTCTTGATGTGTGAGGCTAAGAATTCTAGGTAGTTTCCTTTAACATTTCTCAACCAGTCTATGAAATTAGGATCGGTTAACTTGTTCTGTTGTGATATGATTTTTAAGCCAGACATAATGGCCTAAAAGAGAGAGAAAAAATTATTTTAGCAGATGTTCAATACATAAAATAGATTTGGTTTATTTTTATCTAAGTTATGCCTCCCACTATTTTTCAAGTCCCTTAAAACCTTATAAGAGGTGATCGGAAAACAACCCCTTGTTTTCAAGTGGGATCAAGATCCAATTATCATTGAATGTATCAACCTTAACGAAAGCCAACAAATTGATACACTAAATAATTGGTAGACAACTTTTGTCTTTTACACTCTTATAATTCTTAATATGATTTTACCCCTAGTCTTTTATGACCTTGACGATAGCCAACAAATCATAAAAACTAGTCAAGTTTGGACCCATCATTTCTTGACTGGCTTAAATTTAACTTATGCAAACTCTTGACGAAAGCCAACAAAGTCACATAACCAATTTAAGCTATCCTTATATCTTATATACAGATGAATACTACTTGGCCATAGAATAGTATTGCCTTGACGATAGCCAACAAACAAAGTATTTATAAGCTTAGTAGTATTCAACTGAAATGATGGAGGGCTACGGACGATTTCATAAATCTTTTACCGTAATCAAACTTGATATAGTTAAAAGATTCTGTATATTTATACTTGCAATAATTAAACTAGCCAGGAAAGTGCAAGATTAGTAGGAGGGTTCCGAGCTATTCACCGGGAATATTCATCGGACCTTAATTAAGTAACCACCGCTCTTTAAGACTATAACGCGAAAGATTGGGCATCACCCCTTATCTTAAGTTGGGCATCACCCCATGAGTTATATCTCATAATCACTTTCCTAGACACTAGTTAAAAGTTCGTTCTAAATACATCTCTTTTAACTGCTTTAGGTTTATTTATCTTTCACACTAACACTATGTTAATGTCGATCTCACCACTCTATGGTCAATAAACTCTTATTGCCATGTCTCACAAAGTTTAAAAAATGAGTTTTTATAATAAAAACTATTCTCTAATGAGATAGAGATATAAACTTTGTAGAATATAGCACCCAATTGTATTGACATCTACAATTGGGGCACAACCAACATATCAACATATGTTAAAGCAATATGGAATGGTAGTGGATAACTAAGGAAATAAAATGCAACTACACTAATTACATTTTGGCAAGCAATTTGTAACTTCTTACATTGCTAGCTCCCTTGCAAATCCTGTATTATTACATTCACATATACATAGGACGTGCAAGCCCCATTTATAATGGAAAAACCACCTCGTAGGATGGGTAATAATATTGCATTGAATGTAAAATAAAAGCCATAAATGAAATAACTAAACTAAATAACCATACCCCCCCACACCCGAACAAGGGCCTATACCCGTAGGCGTAGCCCATGATCGGTGAGCAAGTGCCAAAACCAGTAGGAGTAGCCCATGCTCGGGGAGGGAAGAGGTCAAAAATAATATTATATTTCTAGCTATATTACATCAATACAAACATCAATACAATAAATACAAGAGAATCGTTGTCCACTCCCATCCATAAACATAACATCCACGCAAGATGATATAAAACATATAACTTAATCAACATTAAGAAATATGCATCTATCTAGTTATGCAACAAATTGGAAAACTAGATAACATAGGGATTATCCTAACTCAAATATGACTATCATGCTTCTAACATACAACTACACTAGTTGTAAATAAGTGTTTTACAATTTATACAAGTGTTTTAACTCCTAAAAATATATGAACCAAAAATCACATTTTTGAATCAACAACTAGTATAACTAATTACAAAACAACTTGTATTAATTAACTAGTTTCATTAAAACATCTTTTAATTAAACTAGTAACTAGAAGCAAGTACAAAGTCCTCTATGAGTTAGATATGCATGTAAAGATTCAATTAGATGGAACCATGGCTCTGATACCATGAAAGAAATTCATACTAAATACATGCAAAATACGCAACGGAAGACTATATGTATAATTATGCTATGCATGTAGAGAGCATGAAATACATAATAGGACCATCCTAATTAAATCTAACATAATCCCTATATTAAAGAGAGCATACAAGGGTTATAAAGTCATACTTTTGAAGCGTGATTCGATGGAAGATCGAACAACCCCTAACTCTTGCTCCTTGTAGTAGTAAATATCCTCGTAGTGGATCTCCAAGTCTTCAAGTGAGCTTGATAAAATCGGAGTCTTCTTGAGACACAAGGCAAGATGTCTACCCCGGGATACTTTAAAATCCTACTACTTCCTCTTACTCAAAGATAGCTAAAGTTTAGTAAAAGGAGAGCTCTCTTTTATTCTCTTATGGAAAAAACCACTTAGCCAATTTTTTATTAACCTTTCCATAAGATGGAAAAAACCACTTAGCCAATTTTTTATTAACCTTTCCATAAGAAAGAGAGCTCATATTTATAGAGTGGAATGTGTTCATGACATGAATGACTCATCCTATGAGTCATGCAATGAATCATCAAATATCAATGATTAATCTAGTGAGTCATGCAACAAATCATCTTATGAATCATTATATTTCAAAACCATGTGCTAATAAACCATGTGCTCAAACCATACCACTAAATGACTCATCTCATGACTCATTATACATGGTATGTGTATTTCATAAATGAGAATACCAAATCAATATTGTATTTCATAAATACGATATTTTGTAATTTTCCAATCATTGATTAATAAGTCATCATATGACCAAAAAGTCAATGAGTTGACCAAAAGTCAACTGTTGACCAAAAAGTCAACTAGTTGACTAAAAGTTAACTTTATAGGAAAAATACTAGAATTTATTTCCTAAGCACATAGCATTCCGATTTTATCGATATACATAACTGTTTATGTTTATCCGGTAAAATCATATATGCGTATCAATCATACGCATCACTCTATAAATTGTGTTTCATAGGATTCAAGTACGCGCTTGGTGTGACTCTAGGGCCCAACTTAAGAACTCGGCAGTGGATCATATCCACAAGTACAACAGAGGTGCTAGCTACAAATGAAGACTACCCGGGTATAAGTTGTGATAAATGTCTACAAGATGCTTACACCATTTTATCAGTACCACTCAGTGATAATGCCGTTTAGTCCGGTCTCTTCGTCAAACCATGTCAAACTATTAAGCCTAGGGTATGGAAAACTGTCAAACCCTAATTGCTCAATTAGTGTTTGTAGATATTAAACTCATAACCTATAAGATCAAAACTGACACTCGGTTTATCTTATTTACCTCGGCCAAGAATTTCCAGGTTATAGTTATATCAAACAATCTTATGACATCAACCCCCTATACTGGGAGAGACGAATCCCATCTTGGCATCTCAATATCTACTTATGCCTCGGGATGTACCCAACAAGAACCATTATGCACAACTCGATCTTGGCATCTCAATATCTACTTATGCCTCGGGATGTACCCAACAAGAACCATTATGCACAACTCGATGAAAACTGTGGTTAGGTAAAAGTCTAAGTATACCTATACTGACATGTAAAAGTCTAAGTACACCTATACTGACATGTAAAAGTCTAAGTACACCTATACTGTGGTTAGGTAAAAGTCTAAGTACACCTATACTGACATGTAAGATATTGCACTCATGCCTCAGGTCATGAGACTACTATGTACTATATCACTTGAGAACTTCTATTTGACAGTTAAGTATAATTACCAACTAGATGTTCTCAGTGAGTCGTTCAGTCAACTCATTCACTAATGAGACACCTGTATACTATATCTTGATGTCTCACATCAATGATCTAAGAGATGGATCATCGTCCTTCTAAAGGAGAAATAAAGTATACACTAGTCTTACCAAAGTGATGATGTCCCATTTCAACACTTCATCGACTAGGAACATTTTAGAATATATGTTAGCGACAAATCAGATCTCTTCATTACGATCATATCCAAAATGTCTGATAGTCTAGTATCCTTCTAAGGACTTTATCTGTATTAAAATACCAGATAAATCTGACCAAAATAGCATACTATTATTTTAAACAAGGATGTTATATTCATATAGGTCCTATTACAATATACAATTATTGCCTGCAGGGCACCTATATCCAACAGTTCCTCTAGCCAATCTTCAATAATCGACAGGAGGTATGACTCCACTTCGGGTTCGGGTATGTTGGTAGATTCCCTCGAACTCATTCAGGGTCTCTTTGAAATTTGGAGACCGGTTCATCTCTAACTCATCAAAACTAGGGATTGATGACTTCCCTCTACCGATCATGTTAGAAGTAACTCCAAGTTATTCATCCTCCAAAGTCTTCTTCCTGTGCGAATGTCGTTATTGGTTGGGCAAAGCAACGTTCGTTAATTAGTCAAACACCAACGGTTTGGCCGCATGTGAGCAACATTGACATCCTGAGAGGATCATAGAAATTAGTCGTTCACATTGGAATGAACGAATGACTTGTTGCATCTGTCTTCTCTCGATATGAACACTCTTAAATCTTTTGTAAAGACTCAAGAAAAATTACCCACTGATCATGAGGTTTGAATTGGAACCCCCAGTCAATGATTGGACATGATTGGCTCTTGATGAACATGGATGTGGTTGAGATGCTTTGAATCCATGTACTTCTTATATCCGCCCCTCAATCTAGTCATGCTACATAGAGTATTCGGCAGTCTCACTACGCGGTCAGCGAGCTACGGGTCTAGAGTTTGGCTATCAGAGGTAACTGTTAACATGATAGATTCTGTATTAGGTTTCATTATCCGAGCCCAATTGTTTGAAGTCCATGTCGATCACCTTAAACTCGACTTGACACATCGTACAAGAAACATGAGGGTCACATTTGAATGTGGGAACGCAAGCCTGAGGTCTGTGTTTTGCTGGTGAAATGCCCCTCTGTGAGCTATGTTCTTGCTGGTCAACGCAATCCTGAAACTTGCGTTTGGATTCTGGAATGCTCTGTTGAGGACTGTGTTCAGGCTGATTAACGTGGTCTGGAGACCTACGTTTTGGTTCTGGAACGCACTCCTAAGAGTTGCGTTCTGTTTAGGAAATGCGTCCCTGAGGACTGCGTTTTGGTTTCATAACGCTCCATGAGGGTTGCGTTCTGGCTCAACAATGTAGGCCTGAGCTCTACGTTTCGATTGTACAACGCGCCATTGATGGTTGCGTTCAATCTTGCTCTTATGTTTGGACTCGTAAACGCAAGGCTTGCGTTCTCAAGTAGAAAAACAGAGCTCAGGGTCATGTTTAGGCTCAGGAACACAAAACTCTTGTTGATTTGAGGATCGACATTCTCGAAGATGTGCTCTTCGTAGGGATCTCCACCTCCGTCGAGCGGTGTTCTTCTTAGCCTGCTTCAAGGCCTTTATAGTGACATCACTTGTGTTGATTAGGTTTGTCGCCTCAATGGGCCTCTTGTGATCCGTCACCCATTGATTTGGCGCGGGTATAGATTCCTCAACTAGATTAACGAGTCTCTTCGAGGCTGAGCCCACTCCTTCAGAGGAGGGGCTATCCAAGCCATATAATCCAAAGGAGGGGACTTCCTTTGACGGTTTGGCAAAGATTGGAGCTTTAGTCTTCTTGGAGACCTTGCGGACCTTACGCATAGCCTTGGGGCTAAGGGATCCGGAAGAGAGGGCTTCCTCGTACTTGGCTTGATCAAACTCTACGACGAGAGTCTCGACCGTTGTTCCAGAGAGGTTAACGTCGGATTGCGCCACCACTTATTCATCAGAGAAGCTAGTCCACAATAGAGTCGCCATCTTTTATTTGGTGGGAAAATTAAAAGAAGACAATTGAGGAATGTGTTTGTATTATTCTCTCTGACATACTCAGAAAAAGAATTAGTTACAATTCTATCGATGCAATATCTCTCTAACAAACTTTGAAAAAGAAATTACAAAACTTCTTGTATCGGATTCCCGATTTACAAAAAAGAAGAAGATCGATAGAGATCTTCCCCTTTGTTTAAAACTAGGTTTTCACGGTAGCGATGAGATGCCTCCCTCGACGTTCATATCGAGTTTGCTTCTCGTTGACTATCTGAACGTCATACTTCACTGGACCAATTGATGGAACTTGCGTGGCAAGTTTGACAAGAACTCTTAATTAGTTTAAGAGCTCAAAGTGAGTTTAAAACAGTGTAAAAGAGTTAATTTGAACCGAAAAGTCGGTTAATAAGCCAAGGACGAAAGCTCCAAGGACTGCTCCTAATTTGTCAGCCGAATGCTCTAAGATCGGATGATTAAAGAAGCCCTTTACTGATCTCTAGATCTGAAAATGCTCAAAGATCCAAAAGATCCAAACTAAGCTGATCTTTCAGCTATTTATAGGCGATTAGGGGGTGTTGATGCGGTATAAAAATGTACCAAAAAGGTTGCAAGTGCACAACCGTGTCAAGTTATAGTATTTAAGATATCGATCCCACGAGGAAGGTGTTTTATAGGAGAAAATATGAATTCGGTTCTTATGTTGTGTGCGTGACAAATAGGAATGATAAGTGAATGTGATTGTGAAGAGATTGAGAGAGTGAAAGTGGTGTGTAAATAGGTGCAAAGTGTAAATGAGAGTGAGTATGAACAATAAGGTGAGAAGGAAAAATGAATAAAATCAAGAAACAAATAAAAAAATAAAGAACAAAATTCTAGAATAAAAGAAAATACAAGAAATTAAAGATGGTGGATTCAATTATAGATATGGGTAATCTACAATTGAACCCACTTCTTAGAAAAGGGTGATTCCCTAGAGGGTTCTAGCCTAAAGGCGAATCAAATAAAATAAAAATAAACAAAAGGAAAAACTAAACCCAAGAGGGTTCTAGCCTCAAGGTGAATAGTATAAGAAATTAGAATCTAACTACAAAATAAATTGCAAAATCTAAACTACAAAATAAAATTGCAAGAATTAAATGCACAAAAATAAATCTACTCTATAAGCATAAAATAAATCTAAGGCAAGAGGGTTCTATCCTCTTGGCTATTTAACAAGAAAATAAAATCTAACTACAAGCATAAAAATAAATCTAAACTAATAAGCAATAAAAAGGAAATAAAAGAGAAAAAGGAAAGAAAATGCAAACCTCTAAATAATTCTTCATCTCCATCTTCATCATCCAACAAAGAGAAGAAATATTTAAAGTGGTGAAAAAATTATTATTATTAATTGCAACTAAAGTTACAATTTTGGAAGGCCTTCTCAATTAAGAGTAGCCCTCCTCTCCAAAAGGAGTTTACAAAAATTTTCACACCTCTAACCCCTCACTCTCTACCCCTATTTATAGTAAACATCAGTGAATGAGAGCCATTGGATCAAACTTGAGCCCCAAGACAAGCAAAATCAGCCATTGACGCGCGCTACAGTAATCTGGCATCGATGCAGGCATCGATGCAGGTATCGATGCCAGCATCGATGCCCACATCGATACCCACTATTTCCAAATTCTGATTTCACGGATAGCTTCGTCTCGTCGAGATAGGCGATTTTCATATACTATATGTTAAATTTCGCCTTCCAGATTGAGAGATATCGTCGTTTCTTTGCGGCCAACCATCTTAAATACATTTTGTTTTCATATTTGATTTTTTTATTTTCTCCGGCTTCTACAAGCTACTCGGCTTGATTCTGGCTGCCTGCTTCTAGCTGCTGTCCGCAGAACTCCTCTTTCATTGGTTCTTGGGCTTGGATCTTGGGCTTTTGCTTGGGCTTTTGGGCTTTGATATTTCTTTTAATCCTTCATCTTAGCTTGGGCTTTTGGATAAATTGGAAATTGATTTTCCAATTGGCTTCTTGATTCATTTCTTCATTTAATCAATGGGTTTTTGTTGAGAGATGGGAAGTTGAGATTTATTCTTCATTAACCTGCAATTAAAAGATAAAAACAATTATTAGTGGTATATTTATTCATATAAAATAGATAATGAGGGTATAAAATTATAATAAAATATGATTATCAAATACCCCCACACCTAAACTTTTGCTAGTCCTCTAGCAAAGAAAATAAAAAGAAAATCCTAACTCACTTTCGCAGGAATCGCGGTTGTATTTAGCGCATACAACAAGCCTTTAAACCCCTAGGTTACCCTAGTGGACGAGTTGTAGTCTCGTGAGGGTTTGCAGTGAATATACCCACAAAATTCGGTCAACTTGCCAAATTAAAGAAGTCAGTAAATAACTAAATTCACTTGATAACTTTTAGATAATCTAATTGGAGCCAGTTATCACTCAAGAAAACATTTTTATATATAACTCTAAGGTATATTTTTAAGAAAATCTTCTCATTGTAGCAATACAAAACCAAGCCAAACTTAGAAATTTAATTTAAAAGTTTTGAAAAGAACATGCTAACTCTTTGTTTTAAATAATTTTCAAGTTGCTTGATTTAAAATATTTTCCAAGACCATATATACAACTATAAAACATTTATTAAAAAAATTAACTCTTTCTTCCTTGGTGATTTTTTCTACTTTAACGGGCTTTCTAAGTGACCATTTAACGAGTTTTGGGCCAATGGATCCCAACCCAAATGGGCTTAGGTCATTAAGTATGGAAATACTCCTTGGGCTTAATTACTCGGTCAGCTTAGGCTTTATAAGATAGAATCACCTAGAATTCAAGAGTATTATTTTTTTTCTTTTTGGTACCCATTTTTTCTTTTTTTTTCTTTTTTTTCTCTTTTTTTTTCTTTTTCTTTTAAGCAACTGAACAAGAAACTCTCAAATGAGAGAAGAATAAATTCTTTTTATTATTCTGAAATAAACAAAATAAACAATGTAGAATGAAATATTCAACATGAAGAGTTCCTGTTCTACATTGAATCCTACCTTACTGTTGAAAATTCTTCCCCGGATTTTAAACAAATTCAGAATGATATAATCAATAATGTGAATTTTTAAGCATTTCGGGGTGTTCAATAATTCTTGCAACAAGGTAAGGTAGGTATTATTGGTGTCATGCATTTTGTATTTCTTAATGAACTTAGACTCTTGTACTGTGAAGTTTTGTTTTCTAACAACCAATTCTTCTGTGAAGTTCTGAAAATTTGGTTGTTGATTATTCTCCAAGAATCTAAGTTCATCAAGAAAGAGTTCTTCAAAATTTAATTCAAAGCAGCAAATGTTTAACACAGTTTTATTATTCTCAAGGACCTGATCTGCTTCTTCTAAAAACTCTAACTCTTCATCAAAAATTTCCTCAAAACTTAAATCACACTCTTCTTCTTCTTCTTCTTCTTCTGATCTTTCCTGAATGTAGTTTATTTCTAGAGGCTGATTATTTGGTTGGTCCCCTGGATTAAAAATGTTGAGATCAGCAGTCAAATTCCCAAAGGACAGCTTCATTTGACCAGTTCTACAGTTGATGAGAGCATTAGAAGTGGCTAAGAACGGTCGTCCTAAGATGACAGGTGTCTGTCCTTTGGGATTGGAAACAGGCTGTGTTTCCAAGACTACAAAATCTACTGGAAAAATAAAATCTCCAACCTTAATCAGAACATCCTCTAACTCACCCATAGGGACCTTGACAGATCTATCAGCCAACTGTAAGGTGCATTTGGTTGGGTTCAGTACACCTAGACCCAATTGCTGATAGACTGAATATGGAAGCAAATTGACACTGGCCCCTAAGTCTAAAAGCGCCTTATCAATGTGAGTATTACCAATGATACATGAAATGATGGGGGAACCTGGATCTTTACGTTTCAAAGGTATGGGATTTGACAGCATTTCACTGATATTGGCGGCTAAAAAGACTTTCTTTGGGACATTTATTCTCCTCTTCTTAGTGCACAATTCTTTTAAAAATTTAGCATAAGATGGAATTTGTTCAATTACATCTAAGAGAGGAATGTTGACCTTAACCTGCTTGAATGTCTCTAGGATTTTCTCCTCCTGAGGAGAGTGTTTCCTAGACCTGAGTCTATCTGGAAAGGGAGCAACCGGTCTAAATCTATCAAAAGCAGGCTCAGGTTCGGGTTCAGGTTCTTGGTCATCTGAGGGGAGTGATTGTTGAATAGATTCATCAGAAGGAGAAGGAGAAGGAATTTGTACAGGATCAAGAGTTTGACTTGGCGGAGTTCTCACTTGATTATCGACCTGTCTACCTGACCGAAGTGAATGGATTGCATTCACTTGAGCTTCATAGGATGAACTGCATCCTGTGTTATTAGGGTTGACCACGGGTTGACTCGGAAATTTTCCTTTCTCTCTTTCACTCACGGCACTAGCTAGTTGACCAAGTTGGGATTCTAATCTAGCTATAGCTTGAGTGTTGGAGTTGAGCATTTGTCCGGTTGATTGCATGAAGGAATTCAACGTGCTAGATGTTTGAGTCAACATATTCGTGGTTTGAGTAGAGGCCTTAATTATGGTTTCTAAACCCCTTTCCAAGACATTGAGACGTTTATCTTGATCTGGATTGTGAGGAGTTTGAATTACAGCTTGATGAGGAGGAGACTGATTTTGATACGGCAGATTGGGTTGTTGAAATTGTGAATGAGAATTGAATGGAACTGTGTTTCCCCTAGGAAAATGTTGGGTCGAAGCGGGAGTGAAATTTTGAGTTCCGGGAGAATTTCCTAGATTCCATGCAAAGTTGGGATGATTTCTCCAACCTGGATTGTAGGTTGGAGAAAATGGATCATTTCTAGGGTGCTGGAATGCAGCGTTCATCTGTTCTATTGCGTTGTTATTTCCTAGGAGAGGGCATTCCTCTGAAACGTGGGTAGGAGACTGACAATTATGACATCCTGGGAAAGAAACATGATTGAGTTGAGCTGGAGCTCGTTCCTTAATTTCTAAGGCTTCTAACCTCCGCAGAATTGTCGCCATCTTCGCTTCAGAAGCAATGTTTGACTCCAAGGAAAGACCACTAGACTTAGAATGGGGAACTGATGAAACCCTGTCATCGCACTGTTCCCATTGCATTGTTTTTTCAGAAAGACTCTCCAAAAACTCCCAAGCTTCATCAGCATTTTTCCTCATAAAATCCCCGTGGCACATTGATTCTAAGGAAGTTTTTGCAGAATAATCTAATCCCTCATAAATTATTTGGCACAATCGCCATTTCTCTACACCGTGATGAGGACATTGGATGAGAAGATCTTTAAATCGGTCAAAATACTTCCAAAAAGGTTCTCCCGGGATAATTTTAAAGTTTTGAATGCTGTTCCTAAGCTTTACCGTTTTATGAATAGGAAAAAATTTCTTAAGAAAAACGGTGACAAATTCATCCCAAGTTGAGATGGAATTTGTTGGTAAGCTGTACAGCCATTTTTTAGCTTTATCCTTAAGAGCAAATGGAATAAATCTAAGCTTAACCGCATCTTCATTTAATTCTCTCATTTTAATCATAATACACACTTCCTCAAATTCCGAAATAAAAATATATGCGTCTTCTGTTTCATTACCAAGGAATTTGGGAAGCATGTTTATGTATTGCGGTCTAAGCTCAAAACTTATTCCATTTGTTTCGGGGAGCCTAATGCATGAGGGGATTGCATTCCTAATGGGATAGCACATATCATGAAGAACGGGTGGATTAGGATGCTCCATTTCTATGATTGGTTCAAAGCGAATTAATCGATGTGTATTATCCCTAATCCACTGTTGCATACACCAAAATATTTCTTTTTAAATTTTTTTTTTTTTAAAGAAAAGAAAGAAAATTAGTTGTTTTTTTTTTTTTTTTTTTTTTTATTTTAAGAAAGAAAATTAGTTGTTTTTTTTTTTTTTTTAGAAGATAAAGAAAAAGAAAAATCCTATCTAAAACAAATCAAAACAATCACTTTTCAATCACTCTAATTCTAGGGTTTAGCCTAATTCACTAGACCAGCTCCTAACCAAAAACTCCTACAGTGAAAAGATAAAAGTTTTACCCAGGTAGTTAGCCAGGTAAGGATAGTACTAGAGGGTGATCAAAGATCAATTAAGTACCTCTTTCCTTACGGAGCGCTTTACGCAACCCCTAAACCTTGCCTTAGACACCAACTAATCTGAGAAAACTTAAACCGGTTCACTTAAGGATTTCTTATTCCTTATTGAGCTCGAATCCTTAGGGGCCAACGTCTAATGAGTTTTATTAGGCTTGGGTTTGTGAAGTGAGGAATTAGTGATTTTTGGGCTAAGGAAAGGGTGATGAAATCCCTCACCTTATCTTGATTATGGGGTTTTGCCCTTAAAAATATTTTTAAGTGTGTGCCAAATCAAGATGCTCAAATCACTTGGTGAATTCCTACACTATATGAAATGCAACCCTATGAATTAAAAGCAACTAAAAAGGATGGGAAAAGAAAAATCTTTTTTTTTTAATTAGGGTTAACAATCAAACAAATGAGAAGGGGGGATTTGTTTGAATTTATTATCTTGTTAGTAAATGTCAAAGTGGAGGATGAATTTTATTATGGTTAACAAAAAAATAAAATCCTTTCTTTTTTTTTTTTTTTAAAAATCCTAATTGTCTCTAATTGTGAAAAAGTAGCTAAACGGTGAAATTAAAAACTAGAAAGAGGACTTACCCGAAAGCAAATCTTCAAATCCTAGCTCTCCAATCCGCGATCTTTAAGCTCCAAGCGTTTCCTTCACAAAAAACACACAAGTTAAAGAACCAAAATAATTAAAACCTACTTAAGCACCTTCCCCGGCAACGGCGCCAAAAACTTGATGCGGCATAAACATGTACCAAAAAGGTTGCAAGTGCACAACCGTGTCAAGTTATAGTATTTAAGATATCGATCCCACGAGGAAGGTGTTTTATAGGAGAAAATATGAATTCGGTTCTTATGTTGTGTGCGTGACAAATAGGAATGATAAGTGAATGTGATTGTGAAGAGATTGAGAGAGTGAAAGTGGTGTGTAAATAGGTGCAAAGTGTAAATGAGAGTGAGTATGAACAATAAGGTGAGAAGGAAAAATGAATAAAATAAAGAAACAAATAAAAAAATAAAGAACAAAATTCTAGAATAAAAGAAAATACAAGAAATTAAAGATGATGGATTCAATTATAGATATGGGTAATCTACAATTGAACCCACTTCTTAGAAAATGGTGATTCCCTAGAGGGTTCTAGCCTAAAGGCGAATCAAATAAAATAAAAATAAACAAAAGGAAAAACTAAACCCAAGAGGGTTCTACCCTCAAGGTGAATAGTATAAGAAAATCTACACTAATAAGCAATAAAAAGGAAATAAAAGAGAAAAAGGAAAGAAAATGCAAACCTCTAAATAATTCTTCATCTCCATCTTCATCATCCAACAAAGAGAAGAAATATTTAAAGTGGTGAAAAAATTATTATTATTAATTGCAACTAAAGTTACAATTTTTGGAAGGCCTTCTCAATTAAGAGTAGCCCTCCTCTCCAAAAGGAGTTTACAAAATTTTCACACCTCTAACCCCTCACTCTCTACCCCTATTTATAGTAAACATCAGTGAATGAGAGCCATTGGATTGAAATCTTATCCAAAAACATCAATTTTCAGCCTTTGATTCGTAACAAACTGCCCAGCGTATCGATACCAGCATCGATACGGGCATCGATGCGGGCATCGATGCCCCCATCGATGCTGGCATCGATGCCTGCCTGCTTCTAGCTGCTGTCCGCAGAACTCCTCTTTCATTGGTTCTTGGGCTTGGATCTTGGGCTTTTGCTTGGGCTTTTGGGCTTTGATATTTCTTTTAATCCTTCATCTTAGCTTGGGCTTTTGGATAAATTGGAAATTGATTTTCCAATTGGCTTCTTGATTCATTTCTTCATTTAATCAATGGGTTTTTGTTGAGAGATGGGAAGTTGAGATTTATTCTTCATTAACCTGCAATTAAAAGATAAAAACAATTATTAGTGCTATATTTATTTATATAACATAGATAATGAGGGTATAAAATTGTAATAAAATGTGATTATCAGGTGTAACCGCCCCTAAAATCTCTTCTTTGTGGGGCTTATAGGATGTAATCACCCCTTAAATCACTCCTGAGTGGAGTTATGATCCCCTCAGATCATGGGAAATGGTTTTGAAACCGTTTAGCTCATGTTTGAACGAGTCAAATGCAAAGTTGGACACGAATTCTGTGTTCTGGACCTTGGACGCAGAATTAGGCTCTGCATTTGAGCCTGAAACACAGCAATGAACTCTGCGTTTTGAGTCCGGAACGCAGCCACGAACTCTGTGTTTTAGGCTGAAAATGCAGCAATCAGCTTCTGCGTTTAGATCTGAAATGCAGAGATGAACCTTACGTTTTGGGCTAAAAACGCAACGATGACCCCTGCGTGTTGGGCTAAAAACTCAGTAATGAACGCAGCAATGAGCTCTGCGTTTTGGATCTAGAGCATAGCGATAAACCTTGCATTTTGTTATTAGGATGCAGAGATAAACTCTGTGTCTTGATTCTGGAACACAGAGGCGAGCCTCAGGCGAGCTTGGTGAGCTTCAGGTGAAGTCTAATATTCAGGTGAAGTCCAGTCTTACAAATGGACTTCAGAATATAACTTGCTGTGAAGAACAGATCATAACTTTCAAATCGTAAGTCAGAATTGGACGAATTATATATGAAAATCGATTATTTCGACGAGATGGAGCCGAACAAACCGACCCAAAGGGTTTGGTTTTCTCCTATCCATTTCACCAAATTCCATACGGTTTGAGAGATATCTGCATTTTGATTTGAAAAGACCGTCAATTTGTAGTCTCTTTTGCTAGAATGTTACAAAGATCGTCATCTTGTAACCTTCATCTTGGCTCCTTGAAAATATGAGAGTCATCAGATTATAACTCCTGATGTTGATTGTGAAGGATGTTGAATTAGAGCTTTCATCGGTTATTGTGAAGGTCGTCAGATTGTAACATTAATCAATCTTCGTGAAAGTCTTCAAATTGTAGCCTTCTGAAAGCTGTCAAATTGTAACTTTCATCATTGGTGTTTGATGGGGATTGACTATTTGCAGTAACTTTTAGACAGCCTACATATCTTTAACCATTTTTTACTTACTTTGTATAAGGAACTTTCTGAATTTTCTTGAGAGAGCATCAATGTCTTCATCATCATCATCTGATTCTTCATTGTCGGAAGATGCATTTAAGGCAATAATTTTCTTTTCTGGTTGTTCTCTCTCCCTTCTATTTTGAAGTTGTACTTCATATGCCATTAGAATCCCAACAAGATTTTCTAGGGTGAGTGTTGAGAGATCATTGGCTTCTTCAATTACGGTCGTCTTTTTCTCCCATTCTAGTGTAAGTGCACGAAGAACTTTTCTCACCATCTCCAATTGTTTATATTCTTTTCTAAGAGCAATTAGAGAGTTGGTGATGTCGGTGAATCTTGTGATCATTTCAGTGATCGTCTCATGTTCTTTCATTTTGAATAACTCAAACCTGTGCACAAGAATAGAGATTTTATATTCTTTAACTTTTTTTTACCTTCGTGTGTTACCTCTAATGTATGCCAAATTTTATGGGCTGAAGTGGAAGTAGACACGCGATTGAACTCATTCTTTACCAAGGCACAAAATAGCGTATTCATGTCTTTTGAGTCCAGATTGACATTTGCCCTTTGTACAACCATCCATTCGGTGTAAGGAGTGGTATGCTTTGTAAATTCCGTCTCTATAATATTCCATAGATCGTAGCCAAGAGATTGGAGATAGATCTTCATCTGGCACTTCCAATAGTTGTAGTTGGTGGCGTCAAAGAGAGGTGGTCGTTATGTGGAATGCCCCTCTTTGAATTATGATGTATTTGATGTACTTGATGATATCATCTTTCACCTTGTTCTGATACCAATTGTAGGGTCTCGCTTATACCAAGTGTAGGATCTGACCCTTATGATTAGAGTGTGCTCTTATAAAGAGTAAAATCTGCGGAAGCTTACACTTAAACACTAGAGGGTGAGTATGCAAGATGTGTTATAAATTGCAAGAAAGAATGGCAACAATCTCAGAAAATGAACATCACAAACACAAGCATGTATATTGGTTCCACCTTCCCGGTGTACATCCGGTCGACAAGCAAATCTCGGTTGAAATTTCTACTATGATTTTAAAACCTCACAAACTAAAAAGCAAACCTGACCAATTTGTAAGACAATGCAAATTGCACACCGATTGACAAGACCATGCCAATTGATCACCCGATCTCTAGACCAAGAGATCAACCCTCTCAAACCTAGAGAACCTTCCTTTGAACAAAGTACAAATCTAATCCTGTAAGCCTTGATATGATCGTGTAGTGTAGTGGCTTATGAATCTTTTAATCTCTCTGAATATTGTCTAAACAAACTCTAAGAATGATGGAAATAAAGGCAATATCATAAACTATCTTTTCTGGAAAAACATATTGAAAATCTGAAAGTTTAGAGAGTTAATTTGCACAATATTTGAATTTTACAAGTGCAAGTCTTGTTCTATTGTTTACTGATGTTTTTTCTATTTATAGCCTCTGAAAAGTCATATTTTTAAACCCAAATAACATCTCAAAACGGCTATAAACAGTTATATATTCAAAACCTGTAACAGTCTAAAAACTGCCTTTGTAGTCGACTACAACTCTTAGTAGTCGACTACTCTGAGTTCAAACAGACTCTGTGTAGTCATATAATTCCTTAGTAGTCAACTACAATAGTCATTAGTCGACTACTCTGTAAACGACAGAAAGTCTGAAATTCTGGATTAACTCTTATTAGTCGACTATAATGCCTAGTAGTCGACTAGTCTGAAATGACACAGAAACTGATATTCTATTTGAGTCTTTAATAGTCGACTACAATGTATATTAGTCGACTACATTGTAAAATGACAGAATCAAATATTTTTTCTAACGCTTAAGTAGTCGACTACTAAGGCTATTAGTCGACTACTAAGGTATAGATATGAGATATTTGATATGTTTCAAGACTCATTCAATATCTATAACCTCTAATGGTTAACATAGGGGATTTCTATTGTTAACCACATACTAAGCATGTGTTAGTGTGTTCTAAACACTATGTGTGTGAGTGATCAAGACTTGTACAAATTTCTAAGCAAAGAAAATATAAAATTATATTTTGACAATCACGTATATCTTCTTCTTTGCTTCATCACTACTGGATTTACACCTTTTAGTGACGGACAATTTAGTCGCTAAAGGTCTAAATTTCGTTCCTATAACTTTTAGCGACGGAAAAAAACAAATTCCGTCGCTAAAAAATCGTCCCTACATTAAGGGTCCCTAATTGTATCTTTAGCGACGAAAATTCCATCGCTAATTTTTCATCGCCGTATATTTTAAAAATAAAAATAAAAAAAAGTATTAGAGACGAAAATTCCATCACTAAAAAAGATATTATGGACGGGATATCTATCGCTACAAGTTGTATTTATTATTTTAATTTTTTTTCCTTGTCGTCGCTAAAAATAATATTAGGGATGGAATATCCGTCGCTACAAGTTGTATTTATTATTTTATTTTTTTCCCCGTGTCCGTTTTCTGTTGCTAAATATGTATTTAGTGACGGAAAATCCGTCGCTAAAAATGACCACTATTTTTTTAAAAAAATATTTTGAAAATTGAAAAAACCCAGTACAATATCGATAATAATTTTAAAAACTCTTTTCAATTAGCTATATAATATTCAATCCCACGCATATATCATACATATATTTTAATAAAAATAAATTAAAGTTTCCCGATAGGTACATAATAAATATTGTTTATACAAAACAATAAATTATTTTCAAAGTTAAATTAATTACAATCAATCCTCTTGATCATCATCATCATCCTCAATACCAGCTGCACTATGACTACCCCCGGCTACACCTTGTGAAGAAGTCCCGGCCTGCAAATATAAATCAAACGTTAACAAGGGTGTGTAACCATTAATAAGAGTGTACAAATATAAATATAATTCCCCTAACACCACAACACAACACAACAACACAACACAACATAACACCAAAACATCACAACACAACAACACAACACAACATAACACAACACAACACTACACAACACAACACAACACCACAACACAACACAACAACAACAACAACAACAACAACAACAACAACACAAATCCCCCAACCTCACCCACCAACCAACCACACTCCCCCTCCCCCACCCCTCCCCCACCACGATCAAACCCCCCACAAACCAATCACATAATGACCACCACAAGACAACACCACAATCAACCAACCAACCCACCAACCATTACCACCACCACTACGCATGCACGCACCATCAACACCACCATCACATAAAAACATTATAAGTATATATTTTAGGCTTTGTGTTAGGATTAGAGTTAGGGTTTGTGTGCAACAGTTTGTATCTCAGTCTGTATCGGTGTGTATGATATCATTTAGTCACTGAGAAAATTCATAACTAAGTAAGAATTGTATATTTAATTCATTTAATTAAAAAAAGTAAAGTATATATATTACCTACATAAACTGTCTCCTATATGCCTCCTGATCCTCCTGAGGCAGAGTCGACATGAATTGTGTGAACTCCAATTCTCTCTGCTCCCGGCGCCTCCGTTCTTCCTCCGCAATCCGCTGATATGTTGTTTGCTGAGACTGCCAATCTTCAATCTCTTTCAACCGCTGCTACATCGAGTCTTGATATGAACTGCTTCCTGGTGTTCCTGGTGGTGCTGCAGACTCGTAGGTGCTACTAGACTCGTGCGGCCTCTGCTCGGATCCTCTCCACCAGTATCTATTCTTCCTACTCAGTCCAATGACCGTCTCGATGATAGAGTCCTCCTCCTCTCTACTTACCTAGGCAGGAGTGTTAGAACCGACCTAAGAATGAGACATTTGCTCCTGTACCTTGTCATGTAATTTCTCCTCCGATATATCAAAACAACCCGGGCAAGTCGACTTACTAATGATACATTGTTATGAAATGAATATATAAATGAACTGCTACTTATAGCCAGATCCTTATTCTTTACTTTCTTCTCTTCATCTGCGTAATTCGAGCTCCAGGAAGTTAGAATACGATATGCAAAATGTACGAGATTTCCCCTTTCCTATTTTATTCAAATATACCATTAACCCATAACACCTAAATTATACTCAACTTGACAACTTAAAAGCTAATATATTATATAGATCAAGCTCTAATTGATGATAATGCTGGCTGAAAGACCTGGAGCCTCCGTGATGCTCATAACTGCAGGACGCGTTGCGGTTCCTCCTTGCTATTTTAGCTTCAGCCTGCAAAACAATGTCAAATCAAAATAATATAGAAATTCAAATAATAAATTAAAAATATATACTTTAATAATACCTAAATTTTAGTCGTGTCCTAGTAATCGCAAAGTGCAAAAAAATCTACTCCATCCAGACGCTCGTCAAGATGCCAGAATCACTCCTAATCTTCTGTTATTTGAACAAAATATCTTTTCTTCACCTCAAACCATCATCTCTTGAACGATAAATTGATTTGCGTGAAGCAGTAAGTCCAGGCATAAATATTATCGTCAAGAAAGAAAAATCGCTTTAGCATATAAAGAAAATATAGATACAAATCAGTGTATTAAACATAATAATAAACTAATACTATAATAATGATGAAAATTAAAATAAATGACTCACACATATATATCTCCAATAAGCCACCAGCGCATCAATCCGCTGTGACTTCCACGTCAAAAAAATATTGAAGAAATCATGTTTCCTGGCTAAAGCGGTGAGGAAATTATTGAAAGCATTGGCAAAGGCCCTAACAGGCACTCTATTTTCCATCGGATCATGGCCCTCCAATGAATATCAGGGATGAGGCTTTGTTCCCTGGTAGCATTGCGGCTGTGCCTAGGAGGTCGTCCGGTACCTACGAAACAATGAATCGGATGCCACAATGAATCAATCCATATTTTCTATTAAAATTTAAAATAATAACCGATAAACTATAAAAATCTATTCATACCTTTCATTTCAAGGTATCTACTCCTTGCTTGTTTGTACCTATGCTGCGCGATTGGGCGCAAAGCATGATAAGAATCCCAATCCGCCTTCACCTTGGTCGGACCGTGGACTCGCTGATCCGTAATAGAATCTGGTGGTAGTGCCGCAGCTTCTACAGCTATGCTATACGGCTCAAATCTCCTTTCCTTCAATACATCTGCATATGATGGTGGCGGTATCTCTGCATGCTGTGTAGGTGTAGGCATATAAAATTGCTTATAGGTCCCTTAGCACAGCTCGGCACAAACCGACGAACCAACGAGGCGACGAAGATCGACGAATCGCACGCAAGCCACGGAATACATCCATTCGCACTTGGAATCAAGCCAAGTGTTGAAGAGTCAATGAGTCATCCAACCAAGAGCAGACTCGGACGAATCACGATCGAATCAAGATCAGTTTCGGACTCGAACTCAGAAGTGGATTTACCGCCTAATCAGGATCCGGATTTACTGCCAAATCGGATCAACAAATCAGAGTCTAATTCAACCGAATCACGGACAGAACCGAGAGACGGACACAACGGAAAAATGACGGAAAACAACCGCCTAAGGGGGGCCGGCCACCCATAGGTGGCCGACACTGTTCCGTGTGCGGGCACAGTAAAGAGAGCCTATAAATAGGCTAGGCATTGTTCATTTTCAAAGGTTGGAAAATTTGGAGAGAGGCGAAGCCCTGCTGGATTGGAGACTCAGATCTAAAAAAGATCTCAACTTTGGGACTTCGAGGACTTGCTCATCCAGATCTGGTGCTCGGCGATCGTCAACGCCAAATAAGGCATCGAGAGGACCGGATCTCAGATCTACGCAGACGTACTCCGGATCTAAGCTTGGTCTTAGATCCCGAGACTTGGACGATTGTTTCCTTGGTGAATCAATCCTCCCCGGCTATTATTTCCTTCGTGGAATAATACCCGTCGTACTGCTTAGATCTGATCGGATCTAGATCTCGCGGTGGTCCACGGATAAACCCCAGCGCAGGCAAAGAACCCACACAAGCGAAGAGACCGCAAAACAGGATCTTGCGAAAAGCGAGCGACCGCAAAACAGGAGCTCGCGATTTGTTCGACAAACAAGGAAACAAAGTTGTAATTTTCATTTCTTTTCAATTTGATTTAGTTGTAACCGGATCTTATAAAAAGACCGGATCTTTGTAATCGATAAACTATTACAAGAATTTGCAATGAAATCAATGATGAAGAAAATAACGATTTTTCCCGCGAACATTCTGGCGACCACAGTGGGAGCCACCGATCTCGCTGCCGAGATCGATGCGTCGCAGCCGCGGATTTCAATTCCGGTCGTGGAGGAGGTTGAGTACGAGTTCGACCAAACTAAGTTCGAGGAATACTTGTCCTCGTCTGGATCAACCTCCCTCCGCAAGTCCAAGAAATCCCAGAAGTTCTCCTCCAGGAGAAAGGTTCGTTGGTATGAAGAAGTCGAAGCCACCAACGAAGATCTCACCCCGTTTGATGCCAAAGTTGCATCGGGTGAGATTCCTCCAGTTTCCAACCAGGTCAGATCTTCTCTGGCCAACTCTTCTGCCACAGAGGGCGTGGTGACTCTCTCGAAGAGAGCCCGCCAAAGGCAACGTCAACGCCTTGCGAAACGATTCGCAAAGGCCATGGAGTCAGTTGACGGGATCCGCTACAACATGGATCTGAAGAACAAAAGAGGCAAGCAGCCTCAACAATCAACGAATGATGGTTCCTCCAAGCCGCCAACAATGGAATGGGTCCGTGTCAAACGGAACCGATCGACGCTGGAGGAGCGCATTCGCAAGCGCCGCGCACTATCAGCACAGGCACGCGCACTATCAGCGCAGGCACGGGCTCAAGCTGAAGAAGCCCGTAGAAAGCTGCAGAAAGAGGTAGCCAAGAAGCCGCCACCAACTCGCAAAGTTTGGAGGCCGAAGTCTGAAGCGGCGGTTCAGACCAAAAAGCAGCAACTGCAGCCCCTGACAGTTCAACCTCCGACGAATCAATCCAGACCGCCGATGATTCCCACAACTGCTTCGGGAGATCCCGCAGGACCATCCCAGAAAAGGAAGTTAGTCTTGGAGCGCCTCGGTCCACTTCCCGAGGAGCGAAGCAAAACTCCAATCCAAGAACGTTTGGGCCCACTAAGAAATCCCCAAACGACGCAACATGCTGGGGGTCGCCGCAACCCTCAACATGACAAAGAAATCATGGCACCCAAGCGCACTATGCTGCGCATTGAAGTTCAGGAGCCCGCTGAGAATTCACGCCCAAAAAGGCAGGTCTCAAGGCGCGTGACTCTTGAAAGTCCAAAGAAGGCAGTTCTACCTCAGAAGGAAACGTTGTCGTCTGATGATGATTACGTTATACCTGAGAAATCGTGCCAACACACGATAGGTTGCTCATACTTTCAAACAGACGAGCTGTACTATCGTGCTGGGGGTACGAGCAAAGCCAGAAAGAGAAGTCCTCGAAGACTAGAAACTCAGTGCCCTTGTTCAAAGCTCATTCGGGCAGTACTATCTGAGTGTAACTGCATCAAGGTAGTCCCCGAGAGAATTTCAGTGTTCGAAAGGCTTAGTACCAAAATGCCAAAACCAAGGCGTAGGCGTTTTCGGTAAAGAAGGACGGTGGTTGAAGATGAAGAATTCCCGAGGGTCACCTCTAATATGACAAGCAAAGAGACCTCATCACGGGATAATCTCGAGTCGATTCTGAAAGCATCCCGGCGTCTAACCCGTCTGCAGTCTGGAGCAATCGCACGAGGAACTTATGGTAGGGTTCGGACAAGAGTACCTTCAGAAGGTGAAGAGTCGGATACCTGCTCCGCAGTCGCATCAGATAATACAGTGTCCAGTGAGGGGGAACCCCGCGAGTCACTGATGATAAGCGCGGAACAAGTGGCCAAGATGCTCGAAGATGCCATAGCCAAACAACAGGAAAGCTTTAGGTTCGAGATGCAGATGGCCATGCAGACTATGAGAGAGATGCATGAGCAACAAATTCAGGCACTGACGAACCAGCAAGGCGGCAATGAGCCTCTGATGGTGCGGTCATTCGTCGGCACTCTTCGCGGAGCCGCCTTCGATTGGTACCGCCGCCTCAAGCCAGGAAGCGTGAACAGCTGGGATGACATGGAGACCAAGTTCCTGGCCAACTTCTTCGACGACGACACCGAGATATCTATCGGATCATTGCTCGATGAGAAGCAGAAGGACGGGGAGTTAGTCGACACCTTCGTTAAAAGGTTCCGGAACAAAGCGATGAATTGTCGGGACCCGATCACCAATGAATTCATCCTCCAGACCTGCCACAACAACCTTTCGCTGGACGTGTTGGAAGCAATGGGCACAGCACCGTCCAAAACGTGGCAGGATCTGAAAGTCCGAGGAGAGCAAGCTGAACGTTTCCTCCGAAGGAAGAAGGCCGAGAGGAACCTACCGACGGCTAATCCTCTGGACTCAAACTTCGCCTCTCGTGGTAAGGGCAAAACACCTGCAGCTACTGGTGGTGCTAATCAAGCGTCACAACAGCAATCCCGAAGGCAGCAAAAGACTTCGGGTCCGAGACTCCAAAGAGAGTATTCCTTCAAGGACGAAGACGTTCCAGCCATCTTCGAATCCCTCCTTGAAGGTAACAAGATCAAGCTACCACCTATCACAAATCAGGAGGAAGCTGACAACACTACGGACCCAAAGTACTGTGCATACCACAGGAGGGTCGTTCATCCCACCAAGGATTGCTTTGCTCTCAAGAATAGCATTCAGACCTTGGTTGAAGCCGGCGTCATAACGCTAAGGTAAACCAATTGAGAACGGCAAGACTCCAAAGAGTATACAAGTATAAACTGTTTCTCAATCCTCCAACAAGTGCATGAGGTTAAACTGCTTCCTTACATACTCCAACAGGTATATGAGTCTAAACTGTTTCCTTTCTTTCACGGGAAGTTCCTGGAGAATACCATGCTTGATATTCTTAAGGATAACCCGGACACCCAACCGAGTACAATACCATACCCAGTTTTGCAAAGGAAGCTGGGGGTGGATGATTCATGTAACGGGAAGTTCTCAAAAGAAATCCATATAGTGTATTCTTAGGGATAATCCGGTCACCACAGCAAGATGATGAATAAGAAACTCCCTTTCAAATTCTCACCGCGTCTGTGCACTCAACACTCTCCCCCTCTCGATGAACGAGAGGTCCACAAATCGAGCGATCAAACCTTCCTACAGTTAGGATCGTCTCAAACCTCCCGATTGGTCAAACCTTCCTACAGTTAGGACCACAGCCAAAATCCCCTCTCGATTCCTCCAATCAACGAGAGGTCCACTTTCAAACTAAGTGATCAAACCGGTCAAAACCATAATTCGCTCTCGATAAATGAGAAATTCATCTTTGGTTCGGTAATCAAACCTTCCGACAGTTAGGGTTATCTGAATCTTTTCGATTCTTGGAGTGGAGATCACACTCTTAGTTTCACCTTTCCGGATTCTGGGGGTGGAGATAGAATATAAAATTTTTCTCCTTCAGTGTCGGGAGATAGGGTATAAAATTCTTCCTCTCCCATTTCGGTTTCGTCTTTGCCCCAAGAGAAGACACCACTTTTTTTCAACTCCCAAAATCTGTGCTTCACAGGTATAGGAAGTTTATCCCGAATCCTAAGCAGGGATAAGTCTGCGCCTAACACGCGCTGCCGGTTTAGTCTTTTTCCGTAGAAAAAGACACCAGAGTTCGATTCTGGGGTATTCTATCCTGAAACCTAAGCAAGGATAAGTCTGCGCTTAACCCGCGCTGCCGGTTAGTTCTTAACCGTTAAAAAGAACACCCGTCCATATATTCAACATTGTGGCAGGTTGTTATTAATAACACCAAAATCCATGCCTTACACGCATGGGGAATTTCATCCTGAATCCTAAGAAAGGATATGCCGACGCCTAACACGCATCGTCGGTTTAGTCTTTCTCCGTAGAAAAAGACACCAGAGTTCGATTCTGGGGTATTCTATCCTGAAACCTAAGCAAGGATAAGTCTGCGCTTAACCCGCGCTGCCGGTTAGTTCTTAACCGTCAAAAAGAACATCCGTTCATATATTCAACATTGTGGCAGGTTGTTATTAATAACACCAAAATCCATGCCTTACACGCATGGGGAATTTCATCCTGAATCCTAAGAAAGGATATGCCGACGCCTAACACGCGTCGCCGGTTTAGTCTTTCTCCGTGGAAAAAGACACCAGAGTTCCAGCGTCTAATACACGTTGCTGGGTAGCCTGTTCCCATAACAATGGTGAAGTCTATGTATTCGAAGTCATAGCCACAAGTCTCAGGGAGTTCATTCCTTTAGCACAACGTCACATGCGGAACGGATTTAGACAATTCGCATGCTAGCCCGACTCAAACGGTAGTCGATAAAGGCTAATCAAATCCGTTGAAGGCTGGGGGTTAGCCAAAAATTCCAAAGTCAACACCTAACACGCGTCGCCGGGTAGTCTATTCCCGTGAGAAAGACGAAGTCTACGTATGCAATATCGTAGCACTAAGAGCGTTAACTCTCTTAGCACAACGTCACATGCGAAACGGATTTAGATAATCCGCATGCTAGCCCGACTCAAACGGTAGTCGGTAAAGGCTAATCAAACCCGTTGAAGGCTGGGGGTTAGCCAAAAACCCTAAAGTCAACGCCTAACACGCGTCACCGGGTAGTCTATTCCCGTGAGAAAGACGAAGTCTACGTATTCAATATCGTAGCACTAAAAGGGTTAACTCTTTTAGCTTAACGTCACATGCGGAACGGACTTGAACAATCCGCATGCTAGCCCGACTCAAACGGTAGTCGGTAAAGGCTCATCAAACCCGTTGATGGCTGAGGGTTTGCCAAAAATCCTATAAATACGAGAGTCACTGACGCATCAGCTTCATTAGTTGGTCTCGTGACCGGAGCATCCAACGACATTCGAAACCCTAGGGTCAACACCGATCAACGCGTAACCCTAGGTCAACGCCAAGCAACACGTTGCGACAAAAGTCAACACGTGACGACGAAAGTCAACACGTGACGACAGAAGCCAACCTATGCGGTTCAAAACCCTAAGGTGGACGCCGGTCAACGCGTAACCTTAGGTCAACGCCGGACAGCGCGTTGCGACAAAAGTCAACCCGCGCGGATTCGAAACCCTAGGGCGTACGCCGGTCAACGCGTAACCCTAGGTCAACGCCAGCCAACGCGTTGCAACCAGAGTCAACGTTTGACGATTCAAAACCCTAGGGTCAACGCCGGTCAACGCGTAACCCTAGGTCAACGCCGATCAATGCGTTGCAACGAAAGAATCAATACTCCGAAAAGTATACGAGTATAAACTGCTTCTTAATACTCCGAAAAGTATACGAGTATAAACTGCTTCTTAAATACTCCGAAAAGTATACGAGTATAAACTGCTTCTTAATACTCCGAAAAGTATACGAGTATAAACTGCTTCTTAATACTCCGAAAAGTATACGAGTATAAACTGCTTCTTAATACTCCGAAAAGTATACGAGTATAAACTGCTTCTTAATACTCCGAAAAGTATACGAGTATAAACTGCTTCTTAATACTCCGAAAAGTATACGAGTATAAACTGCTTCTTAATACTCCGAAAAGTATACGAGTATAAACTGCTTCTTAAATACTAAAATACTTTGGAGGGGGTATCTGTAGGCATATAAAATTGCTTATAGGTCCCTTAGCACAGCTCGGCACAAACCGACGAACCAACGAGGCGACGAAGATCAACGAATCACACGCAAGCCACGGAATACATCCATTCGCACTTGGAATCAAGCCAAGTGTTGAAGAGTCAACGAGTCATCCAACCAAGAGCAGACTCGGACGAATCACGATCGAATCAAGATCAGTTTCGGACTCGAACTCAGAAGTGGATTTACCGCCTAATCAGGAATCCAACTTACTGCCAAATCAGATCATCAAATCAGAGTCTCAGGTCAACCGAAACACGGACAAACGAGACAACGGAAAACGACTCGAAAAAGTCGGAAAACACCGCCCACGGGGGCTCGGCCAAAGCCGAGCCACCTCAAGGTGGCTCGGCCCGGTGGTCCACGGATAAACCCCGGCGCAGGCAAAGAACCCACACAAGCGAGCGACCGCAAAACAGGAGCTCGTGATTTGTTCGACACAAAAGGAGAAAGTTGTAATCTTTGTTTATTTTTCTTTGATTTTCATTGTAACCGGATCTTATAAAAAGACCGGATCTTTGTAACCCAAAAAGTTGTTATTTAAGATGGCAATGGAATCAACAATAAAGAAAGACACGATTTTTCCCCGCGAACAGTAGGATCAACATGTGTCTCCACGTCATGTGGAGCATCTCCGCATGATGTGTCCTGTGGTTGCGAGTCATGTGTAGCATCTCCGCGTCCTGTGTAGTAAATGTTAAAAAAATGTTAGGCTCACATTAATAGTTTATAGAAATGTACAAATATAACAAATAAATAAAAATACCTGACGTAGAGGCATGTGCGTCGCCTCCAGAATGTCTACCAAAAAGTCTCTCAAGCGTTTTCTTACGTAATCCTCTTATCATCTATACTTTGAAAACATAATGAATATCCAACAAAAGCATATAATGTAAATAATTAATAAAATAGCACTTGGCAATAGAATCACGTGTACATGATGTCCAGTCAAACAGATAATATAAAGGCAATACTATAATGCATAACACACCGTGATACATGATAACCAGTCAAACAGATAATATAAAGGCAGTAATATAATACATGACACACTGTGATACATAATAACCAGTCAAACAGATAATATAAAGGTAATAATATAATACAATGAATGTTATTTTTAATTCATAACCTAGTATTACATTATTATTATGATGTTGAGGCTTTACTCTGTGATCGTGTGCGGATAGCCTGCGACCGTGTGCGTGCCGACGAAAGGACTGTTCTTATAGTTTTATCGACTCCGCTACGGCCTGGTTTTTACCTTTACGCCTTGGCTCACATATAATCGTAGGTACATCAGGGCGCGCTCAGTAACTATTTCGTCAGCCAAGATAACCTCCTCATCGTGATCTTTGTCAGACATGGTTTAATGAATGTAGGCTCTAGGCAGATTCTTAAGGATAACACATTCGTCATTTTTTATTAGATCTTAGACATAAAAGCACTGTTTGGCGTGTGCAGCTAACATGTATTTTTCAGTCTGATATATTTTCTTGTTAAGATTAATGAGTGTGTAACCATAGTCATCCTTTATTTTTTTCTGCTCACACCAATGAACCTTAAACATCACATGACTGACTTCCTTATTAATCCCATAGAAAATCTACACGATGTCTTCTACCTAATCGTAGCAATAGATTTCTCATTGTATCGGATTTAGATCTTTTGAACTAGCGTATGACAGTTGTGAGAAGGAGCAAAACACACCGCTGTTTTGTGTTTATCGTCTCTCTTCGAGACCGACGGTGTTAAAACTAAAGCTGCTGACACAGTAGCTTCCATAATGCTTAACCATATTAGAAGGACCTCGGGCATATAAACAAACTTTCTCAGACAGGTTAACCACATTCGTAATCCGTTTGTCAACCTTTAAGAAAAGAAGTAAATAGTTTATATATTTGGTGGTAGTCACATATATTTGATATACGAATCAGAAATGTAAAAAAATCTTACTTCACGCTTCAGCCATACAGGGAATTGTCTAGAGTGTGTGTCCATAACTCTCTTATTTTTTGTTCTGTATTTAAGAGTAGTCTGGATATATCGGATGTGAAGCCTAGACAAGAAGCATTTATAACGGTTAAATAGAGATAATTATTGTGAGGTGATATAATCTGATTCAAAAGGTTAAATACTTACGCCGTGTATATGTTAAATGTAGTATCATTGCTCAGAATATATGTGTGGGCTTGATCTAGCTCCATTCTGGGGAATCTAGTTTCCTCCCCACGATCATTGTAGAATGTACCGTTAATTATTCGTTGGGGACGGTTTAGCCTTGTCTCTACACCCCGCAAGTAACGAGAGATGAAATTCAAACTCTCGTTACTTATGTAGTTCTCTGCGATCGATCCTTCAGGACGTGCACGGTTATGCATCAGTTGTTTCATGAAACCCAAATACCTACAAGCATATAGTTTTATGATTTGTGACAAAATGGAACTAAGAAACGTAATTTGACAAATATTAAATGAATATTATAATAATAAATACCTCTCCATGGGGTACATCCAATGATATTGAACTGGTCCTGCGATGCGGGCTTCGTATGCTAAATTTATTGTGAGATGCACCATGACCGTGAAGAATGAGGGTGGAAATAGTATTTCCATTTTACACAGTGTATTGGCAACGCATCCCTCTAATTCTTCAAACTCCCTAACATCAATCACCTTAGTGCACAGTTGCTTAAAGAAACCGCAGAATTCTATTACCACCATCACGAGTTCCTTCTCAGCATGTCGCAACGCAACCGGGAGAAGTTGATGTAATAGAATATGATGGTCATGTGTCTTGAGTCCCAAAATCTTTCTATCCTCAATATGCACATTTGCTGAAATGTTTGAAGCATAACCATCCGGTGTCTTCACGGACTTTAGAAATAAACATGTATTGTGGACCTCATCCTTCGATAGTGTGATACGGGAGGCTGGGAGCTCAAACTTTCCGTCACCCTTATCTATAGCTTGCAGTTCCGGACGAATGTTCAATTCTGCTAGGTCTCGATGTGACCTTAAGTTATCTTTTGATTTTTTTCCCATCCTGCAACAAAGTGTTCAAGAGAATCTCACATATGTTCTTCTCGATGTGCATGACATCTAAGTTGTGACATATTTTTAAACTTTTCCAATATGGCAGCTAATAAAATATGTTGAATCTTGACCATCCATGCGGAAGTTCAGTGCCCTTTGAGACACGACCATGTGACTGGACATTTGCGAGGCTTATTTCCTTTCGATTTGCCCTTGAGAAATAGCTTACCCTTTCCCTTTCCCTTCCATTTTTGCTTCAATATTTTTCTCCTAACCCCAAATGGGTTTTCTTTGTTGAATCTTTTTTTTTCCAAATATTTTTCTAGGTAAAGGATGTAGAAGCTCAAATATTTCTTCTCCGGTCAGCCTTAGTGGTGCCGGTCTACTTTCTGTATTGCCATCGAACTTTCCTACTAACTTCCTGAACTTATACCCTGTAGGCAATCATCTTCTGTGTTGCCAATAATAAAACTTATGGCTGTACTTCAGGAACTTCCCCTCATAGTCTGACATACAAACCAGACAAGCAATCTGACCCTTCGTCGACCATCCAGATAGGTTAGCATATGCCGGGAAGTCATTAATTGTCCACATGACCATTGCCCGCATACAGAAAGACTCCTTACCATAAGCATCATAAGTGCTGACACCTTCTTCATAGAGAAGCTTCAGGTCGTCAATTAATGATTGGAGGAAAATGTTGATGTCATTTCCAGGAGAATGGCTTCTAGGGATCAAAAATGACAGTATCATGTACGGTTGTTTCATGCACATCGACGGCGGCATGTTGTACGGTGTCAGTAACACTAGCCAGGTAGACCAAGCAGAGCTCATTAATCCAAACGGATTAAATTTGTCGCTAGCAAGCCTCAGCCTAATATTCCGAGACTCCTTACCAAAGTCGGGGTATATACGGTCGATGTGCTTCCATGCCTCACCGTCAGCAGGATGTCTCAGTTTCCCATCCTCTTTGCGGTCGGTCGAGTACCATCACATTTTCTCAGCCAGCTCGGCAGACATATAAAACCTCTACAGCCTAGGAATAATTAGAAAATATCAGAGAACCTTCGCAGGGATTCTGCTCTACTTATTGGATGCACCGCCTTCGGATGTGCTTGTAGCCTCTCCTTTCCAATGTGATACATGACACGTCGGAAATTCCTCCAGAGCTACGTTACCCTTATTGTACAGGATGCAGTCGTTAGGATAGGCATCTATCTTCTTGTAATCAAGCCCCAGCGTATCAACAATCTTATGGTCTTCGTAATAGGTCGCGGGGATGCTTTTCTCGCCGCCTAGAATGACTTTCCTCAACAAATCTAATAACATCTAAAAATGTGTAACAACCATCCCACTGAGTGTTTGGATATGAAGAAGCCTTAGCATAAAAGAAAGCCTTGTGAACTCCTTACACCCCTCGTATAACGGTGACTCGTTTTCTTCAACAAGTCTCATCAATCAATACACATCTTGAAACATATCAGTAGTGTTGACATCACTCACCGATGGTGCTACAAGAATATCTTCTAACATATCAGTTGCGTCAATTGTCGGATTGCCAACTTCAGTGAACTCTTCCTCTGATTGCATCATCGGGACGCCTTCACCGTGATGACTCCAAAATACATAAGAGCTATCAAATCCATTGATTGACAGATGGAAATTTACGTCACTCCTAGCGAGTATTTTACCGTTCCTGCAATTCTTATAAGGATAGAATATCGCCCCGCTCAGCGACCGTAGAGAGTTTGTGTCAGAGTAGGCTAAGAAAGCTTCTATCCCATCCTTGTATCGAGTGTATAGATGCCTTCGATAACGTGGTATGCTCATTACCGATTTGTCAGGAACTGTCCGCATCTAGAATTTAAAAATTAATGAAAGTGGGCATATCCCTACATATAAACGTGTGTTATGAGGAAGGTGTGTGTGACCGGCTTTCAGAGGAAGGCTTCTATCCCAGTAGGTATGTAAACGTGGCGTGTATATGTATTTACGTGTGTTCAAGTGTACTTTCAATTCACCAAAATTTTGGCAACACCTACCCACTGTTCTCCGAGTACACTATAGTGGGAAGGATATACTCCTGCATATCCCACCGAATTTTGTACACAGAGAATAACGAGTAAGCACTGTCGAAACTCTGACGAAAAGAAAGTACACAAGAACACAAGTAAATACATATACACGCCATGTTTACATACCTAACCCGTCCACACTGGACAGATCCAATAAATATTTATATATAAGCCCCTTGTCACATACGCGTACAAAAAGGTTGTCGGACCGAACATGATGGTATAATATCCGCCAACGATCCTGTACGCGTATGTGACAAGTAAATAAAGAGATTATATATAGTATTTATTGGACGGGGAATTCTACGACTCGAAAATATGAGTGTACAGTGTGGGCAGTTTCTATGTAATTAGCGATATAATAGTTACGCTAACACCTCACCCTCACACTCACCCTCACTGTAACCCTAACCCTCACCTAACCCTAACCCTTGCCCTCGCCATAACCTTTACCCTCGCCCTAACTCTAACCCTCACCAAACCCTAACCCCCGTCCTCGCCATAACCTTTGCCCTCGCCTTAACCCTAACCCTAACACTCACATAACCCTAACCCTCGCCATAACCTTTATCCTTGCCCTCGCCCTCACCCTCACCCTCACCAAAACCCTAACCCCCAACCTCACCCTCACCCCCACCCTCACCCTCACCTAACCCTAACCCTAACCCTCACCCTCACCTTCACCCTCTCCTAACCCTAACCATAAACATAACCCTCACCCTCACCCCAACCCCTCACCCCTACCTAACCCTAACCCTAACCCTCACCTAACCCTAATCCTAACACTAATCCTAACCCTCGCCTAACCCAAACCCTAACCCTAACCCTAACCCTAACCTTCAACCCAAACCCTAATACTCACCTAACCCTAACCCTCGCCCTCGCCATAACCCTCGCCCTCATCATAACCCTAACCCTCGCCCTCACCATAACACCCGACCTCGCCCTCTCCTTCGCCCAAAACTTAACCCTAAACCTCACCCACACCCTAACCCTCACCAACCCCTAACCCTCGCCCTCTCCATACCCCAAACTCTAACCCTAACCCTCGCCCTCGCCCTCGCCATAACCTCTCGCCCTCACCCTCTCTCTCACCCTAACCCCAACCATAATCCTCACCCTCACCCAACCCTAACCCTCGCCTAACCCTAACCCTAACCATATCGCCATACCCCTAACCCTAACCCTCACCCTTGCCATAACCCCTCGCCCTCACCCTAACCCTAACCCTCACCCTCACCTTCACCTTACCCCCACCCTCACCCTCACCTAACCCTAACCCTAACCCTCGCCTAACCCTAACCCTCACCCTCACCCTCAACCTCACCCAACCCTAACCCTAACCCTAAACCTCGCCTAACCCAAACCCTAACCATAACTCATACTAAATTTAATTTTTTTATATTATAATTTCATCAAGATGAATATTTTTTATTAGGGTTTTGGTTTTTTTCCATAATTTTTTTGTTTTGCAAAAATTAAACTCTAATTGTAATTAAAAAATATAATTAATAAATTCAAAACTAATAAAAAGAAATCTCAGCTTTCTCCTCGTGCACCCTAACCTTACGCCTTCTCTCTGCCTCTCTCTCGTCGGCCAACATCGGGGCAGCATTGGTCGGCGGCCGTCGGCAGCTGGTCGATGAGAGATGATGTAGAGAGAAGGGTAAGGAGGGGGGAATAGAGAAGAGAGATGAGGGGGAGAAGAGAATGAGAGATTAAGGGGGGAGAGGGTACTTTGAGAGAGAGAAAAGACAGTCGCGGCGGGCGGTGCGCTCGCTCGGAAGGGCGGGCGGAGTGCGGTGCGGTGCCGGCGAAGAGAACGAGAAGGGGGGAGAGGGGGGAATGAGGAGAGAGGGGGGAAAATGAGGAGAGGGGGGAAATGAGAGAGGGATTTGGGGATAAATCCCTCTCTCGGATCGGGCGTGGGCTGCCCAAAAAATTTGGGCGCCCGCGCCCAAATTTTTTTCCCATCAAATATTTTTAGTGACAGAAATTTCCGTCGCTAAAAAAGTTGTTAGCGACGGAAATTTTTTGTCGCTAAATTTTCATCTGGAAATTTAAAGCGACGAAAAATTTTCGTCGCTAATACACCTATTTCCGTCGGCAAAAGTTTTTTGCCTACGGAAATATAGTGACGGAAATTTCCGTCGCTATATGCTATGTTATAGTGACGAAAATTTCTGTCACTATATTTTCGTAGGCAAAACTCTATTTTCTAGTAGTGCATGTTGCCTTGAACTCATCTTATGTCTTGAGTATTTCTTTGAATATCATTGTTGATTTAGCTCTGATACTGCAAAACAAATATTAGCACATAATACACACAACATGTAATATATGTTATCATCAAAACAATCATATCTTGGGTTCAAGATACCCAACAGGACTCGCTACCTGAAAGGGTGGAAAACAACGAGCATCAAAGCCCTAGCGAGATCATCTCCATCACCCCCAAGGGGAATGGGTAGGAATATATAAGAAAATATTGTTAGTATATATAGATATAAAATCATTCATATAACTCTAAATGGAGATTAGTATTTAGAAACCCACAACACGAGAATTAGTAGTCGAGCGAAATAATCCAAACAAGGAAACCCTCATGTATATACCATGTCTTAAATTGTGAATCGTTAAATACCAATTCCAATCCTATGAATGAAAACAGTACATAAAAGAAAATACTCCAAACCTCAATCATATAGAGCCAATGTCACATCTTGAACTACCCTCAGGTAGTTGGTGCAGTCATAAGGAAATAGCATCCATCTCAACCATCATCATAAACCATACAATGTATGTCATGTATCCAATGTGTACCCCACTCTTAGTAATCTAACATAGAAGCAAACTACAATTGTGTATATATGTCTTTATTACATAACGATATTCTTGTAAAGTTCTTACAATATCATGTGGATTCAACGTCCTTACTCAATCGTTCTATGTCAATAGGTTTTATCCCCCCTATTCTGGATGATGCATCTAGATGATCGTACAATGAAATGAAGGCGTATTATCCCAATCCGGAAACACCACAATCATTTTTGAGTATTGGTACCGCCGATATCTCATTACAGGAAAACATCCAAATACTCCTAACGTGGTACAGCCGAGGTCTCATTACGCGATAAACGTCTACAATGAACATCTACAACAGATAGGTTTTGCATTATCATGTTTTATGCCAACAACTATCAACTCAAACATGAGTTATGCATCTCAACTATGCATGAAAACCAATTTAGAAACATGTATTCAAGTGTTTGTGCATGTATCTCAATGTGCGACCTATATCTTGTGTTCACATACACCTTAGGTGTTTAATAGACCATAAACATCATAATACATCTTACACGGATCGAGAAAAATCCCTTGAAATCAGCGAACATGAGTCAAAACATGCACAGGCTTGGATATGCCTGGCGGTCGAGCGTGCCTTGTGCAGCGGTCGATCGACCCGAGATTCTCAGCCTGCTTACTACAGGTTCGTGTTTGTGTGAGTTTTATGATTCTAACTTGTTTAACTCATTGTAAAACTTATGTAGAACATTGTAAATACTAAATTAACATCTCTGAAGATTATTCAACACATGAAATAAGATTTATTACATGAGATATCATATACAAACCCTAAACATGTGTAAAAGCCTCAAGACGTCATGTAAAACATCAAAATGCAGTTAAAACTCTTGCTTAATTAATTTCAAATCTTAAACCACCTCTGAAAATTCGTTCATAAGCTTTTAAACACAAAAGGATCTGATCTTTATCTCATATATAATAAAAGAATTGTTTTTATATTCAAATTAGTTGATTAGGCTCAATAAAACCACATTAAAACTCACTAAAACACTTAAAAACGTGGGAGTGGGGTTAGTAGAGATGAAACTCGCCTGAAAACTTGTTGAAAACATGAAGGATACAAAGCCAAGACAGATCCCTAAGCCACACGCCAAAATCAAATCGAAATCCCGCTTCAAAAGCTCTTGAACACTCACAAAATAAGATCTAGGGTTTAAAAGAGGGTTTGGTGGCTGCTAGGGTTTTAAAACTCTGAAATAAGATATAAAAATTCATGAAAGAGGGGTATATAAACACCTATGTGTAACTGGGCCTCAAAAAATCTAAAACCAACTCAAAACAAGGAATCTGAAAACCCGTCAGGTGGTCGACCGCGCCCTGGTGCGGCAGTCGACCGACCCGCAATTTTCCAGTTGTGTAGATTTTGTCTTTGTGCATGTTTTCGACTCATTTCTCTCTCATATATGAACTTGTTTGCACTCAAAACACTTGCTATCATACTCATACACCATTTAATGATATTTATCACAATAAATATCTATTTATCATAATTAATCACATATTATTTCAAATTATCACTTATTAACTCAAATTTATGGGATTTTACAAGGCGAACTTGCAGTTTAGGCGAACCTGCAGTTCAGACGAACTTGGAATTTCATGCAAACTTCAGTTCAGGCGAACCTCAGTACGTGCGAACTTCAGTGCAGGAGAAGATGCGTTCGGGTGAAGCTATTCAGGAAGACTTTACTATGTTCAGGCAAACATAAATCTTGCAGGCGAAGTTGTTCAGGCAAACTTGACTATGTTCAGTCGAACATAAGTCATGCAGACGAACTTTGCAGTCAGGCGAGCTTCGCAGACAGGCAAACTTCTCAGTCAGGTGAGCTTCGCAGATAGGCGAACTTCGCAGTCAAAATATATTCCTAATCTATTTCGACCTAGGTTTTCCCTATAAATAGGGAATCCTGGCCGCTATTTTTTTATATGCGTTTTTCTTGTGCAAATCTTTTCAGAGAATGCTCCTTGACAGAGAGATCTCAGGGAGAGTGAGATCATCTTTTTGCAAGCTTTGTAATCTTCTTCAATTAATCAAAGAAATTTCTGGTGTGGCTCCTGAGGATGTAGGTACGTTTGCTGAACCTCGTTAAATCTAGTGTTCTCTCTATTTATTTTTTTCTTGTAAGTTTTTCTTTTATTTGCTGTGATTTTTTTTCTTTTATTTGCTTTGGGTTCTTCTTTCCTACTTTCGACAAAAGATCCGACGGGCACGCTGTGTGAGGGTTTATTGACAGGTTGTTGATAGGCTAAAACCCCAACAGGGACTAGCGCAGTGGTATCGCCGGCGGCTATAGTGGCAAAGGCTGAGGGAGATGTCAACCCTAAGGGTAAAAGAGTAACTTCTATATCTTTTTAGCTTTTGCAGATAAGGAGGAAGCGATCAAGGAGTCTTAGGATCTGAGGAGAGATTCTAGGAACCCTATTATCAATTCGGTGCTTAGAATCAGGGGTATTTGAACCATTTCAAAACTAACCCTGTGATAATTGAGGTGATTTAGAATGGTAATACTATTTTTATTGCTAAGGATCAATGGGAGCTTTTCCTGAATTTACAGGGAGCGGGAGTTTCCAAAATGCCAATTCAACACGAACGTCTCTCTGCCAAGTCATCATCCACATTATCTTCCAACTCAATGGAGGACTCCTAGAAATCTCACTCTCATTCTGCCTCTATTCCACTAGGGTTTGAGCACTTTGCCAAATGTTGGAAGAAGAAGCTCTTAGGAAAAGCCAAGATGGTCAGCAAATCGATGTCTCATAAGGGTTATATGAAGCATCTAGTAGCTTCAAGAACGCTTATATCATCTTCCAAGAGGGATAGGCCTTCCTCTTCCATTTCATCTATTATGCTCTTGATTAATTCTAAATTGCATGACAAGCTTGCTTCTATTTTAATTAATTGTGATATTAAAGAGTCTATCCCCAAGGAAGGGATAGACAAGCTCAATGTCACTAAAGTATAACAATGCTTAAGTTCTCTCCTCTAGCCAGCCCTAGTTGTCTGTAGTCTACCTTTGTTTCCAATGAAGATATGATCTTATAATGTGATAGGTCTTAGTTACCCTTTTAAGAGAAGGGTAGTTAGAGATTTTGTCCTTTTCTCTTGTTCTAACATTGTCAGGTTTCAAGAAACAAAACTTAATTCCATTAGACCTATATCCCTTAAGGCTCTTGGTGGTGATAGAATTAACTCTTGACTTTCTTTAGATGCCACAGAATCTAGGGTTGGTGTGCTTCTAGGTTGCACTGATTCCCTCTTCAATTGCTCTACTTCTTTCATTGGCATTTTCTCGGTCACTGCTACCCTCACCCATAAAATTCATAAATACATCTTTGTTGTCACCTCTTTATAAGCCCCTATTGATGGAGATCATAGGGATGTATGTTGGTGAGAGATTAAGTGAGCTAGAAGTAAATACAACACACCTTGGGTGCTATTTGGGGATTTCAATGTTACTCTAAATTCCTTTGAAAAAAGTGGTAGTTGGATCACTCAGGGACATGAATCAATTCAGGGACCTTATTGACTTCCTTTTTCTTATTGATATCCCATTGAATGGCAAACAATTCACTTGATCTACCATGCAACCTATTCTAGCTAGGCTCGATAAATTTCTTATTTTGCATGATTTTGACGCTATTTACCCATCTCTCTATCAATATGCCTATCTTTCATCATGCTCTAATAATAATCCTATTATCCTTGATACAACGTGTCTCAAAATCATCGTATCCTTAGTTTTGAGAAAATTTGGTTATCTCATGCATCTTTTTAGATATATATCTTAGATTGTAGGTCTTCCTTTTCATCTTATGGATCTCCCCTTGAACAACTTGCTTCTAGACTTAAAATCTTGAAAAAAAAAAGGACTAAACGGTGGAAGAAACATGTTTTTGCCTCCCTAGTCAAAAACAAGAAGAAGCTTATATCTAATCTTGAACCCTTAGCTTCTATAGAAGAAATCAGACCTCTCTCAGAAGACGAGCTCAATTCTAGATCTTCTTACAAAGATTAGCTGCTATCTCTTGCTAGAGATGAAAAAAATCTATTGGCATTAAAGATCTACAATTACACGGCTAAGGAAGGGGATTCTAATACCTCTTTCTTCCACAAATGAGCCTTTTGCCATATTCCAAACCTCATTTCCAATGAAATCATTATCTCCTCTAAAGAAGACAAGAAACAAGCCTTCTGTGACTATTTCTCATCCCTCTTCTCAGCTTAACCAACTTCCTCTTTCCATTTTGACTGGAATTGTCTCTATCCCTCTTAAAACTAGGATCTTTCCAATCTTAAAAACTCATTCTCTTTAGAAGAAATCGGAAAATCAATTTTTGAGCTTCATCTAAATAAAACGCTAGGCCTAGATTGTTTCTCTATCATGTTCTATCAATCTTTTTGGGACACCCTACAGCATGCTACTCTTTCTTTCCTTAATTCTATGTACATTGATGCATCCTCCTTACATAGAATCAACTTTTCCTTCATCACTCTAATCCCAAAAATTGATGATACATGCAAAGTATCTGATTTTAGGCTAATAAGTCTCCTTAATGGCCTCTTCAAAATCTTCACCAAAGTCTTGCTAATAGGTTTGCACCGTACCTATCCAATCTAGTCGACTGCACACTATCAGCTTTCCAAGGGGGTAAATCCACACTGGATTCTATCTTGCTTGCACATGAAATGATTAATTTTTGTCCTTCTACAAAAAAAAATATATGTAGTATTAAACTTGACTTCATGAAGACTTTAGATTGTGTGAGTTAGTCCTTCACTTTCTCTCTTCTTAAACCTAGAGGCTTTGGTCCCGAATGGTATCATTGGATTGAGCATATTATGTCCACTTCTAAATCTGCAATCCTTGCTAATGGAGTCCCCACTAAATACTTTTAATGCTACAGAGGTTTCAAGCAAGGTGATCCTCTCTCACCCATGCTTTTTATTTTTATAGTTGATGTTCTTAACATAATAATTTCTAATAGTGTTACATTAGGTAATCTATCTGAACTGCACCTTAAGAGGGACTTAAACAATATCCGAATCTCTTCAATTTGTAGATGACCTTATTGCATTTTGTAAAGCCACCATGAGTGATCTCTCCTCCCTTAAAACTATCCTTTACCTCTTTGTTTCTAGTTTGAGTATTAACTGCGCTAAGATCCGCCTCTATTATTTTAGTAAGAACTAAAACAAGGTGGTCAATCCTCAACTGCTCTTATAATTCTCTCCCCTTCAAATTCCTTGGTCTTCCTCTCAAAAAAGGATCCCTCTCTAAAAGGGATTGACAGCCTATTTTTGATTCTTTACACAAAAAATTATCCCCATGGAAAAGAAAGACATCTTTCTATTGCATGTAGACTTACTCTCTTCAACACTGTTCTCTCCTCTCTATATTTATATTACATGTACTTTAAAATCCCCAAATGGTTACTCAAGGAGATGGATAAAATCAGGGGAAATTTATTTTGGAGGGAATGGGGGGAGAATGAGAATAATGCAGAAGGCAAAGTGGTTGTGAAGGGGGAGATCGTTTGTAAATCTAGAAAGGAAGGAAGGCTTGGCATTCTTAACCTTCATCATTTTAATATTACCCTTCTTTCAAGGTGGTATTGGAAGTCTATGTACAATGATTCCTTTGTGAGCAAAATCTTAACTACCCTGTATTCCTCTTCAAACTTTCCTTCCATTAGCACATCACCCACTAGATCTTCATCTATATTCTAGCAAGACATAATTTTTTTTTCCACCAAGGCCTTAATTGGATTAATCACTTGGAAATTAGGGGATGGATCTAGAACTAGATTTTGGAAAGACAAGTGGATTGGTCACAATTCTTTGGCAAACCTTTTCCCTAAAGCATACAACCTTCCATTCTCCTCCAATGTTTCAAAGCCTCGCAAGGATCCTATGTCAGGAATTGTGAACTTGGCACCCTCTCCTTCGCAGTGGTATTTTCCACGAAGAAAAAACACAAATTGCAGAGCTGAGACATCTTCTTCAATCAGCTAATTTATCTATAACAAATTCTCAAGATCGCATCATATGGCCCTTTACTACCTCTAAGTTATTCATAGTTAAATCCATGTACTGCATTCTCAATAATATTGGTGTCTATTACCCTGCATACAACACAATTTGGAAGACAATGATCCCTAACAAGGTTAACATTTTCTTCCAGATTCTCTCTAACGGGAGACTGCAGACTAATTGCAATTTACTTTAAAAAGGAGGGACTGGTGACCCAACATACTGCTTTTGTGAAGAGGATGATGAATTTTCTGATCATCTTTTCTTACACTGCTCTTATGCTACTACATGCTGGAACAAGCTCAATCCTTTCATCTTTATCCCAATGATGCCTATTTCAGTGGAAGAGTCAATGACCTATAGTGGTTCTTTTGTCCTTGATAAAAAGCTTCATATTTTGTGGGATATCTTTTTTCCTATTTTCCATTAATGTGTTTGGAGAGCAAGGGAAAAATTTGATCTCTAATATTGGAATCAAAACTACGGAAGAGAGGGTGGTTTCTAATATAGCGTACTTTGTACTCTTATGGAAAGGAAACTCAATCGAAAAGAAACCATCAAACCTAAAGAAGTTGATCAGGGAGAAGGGATTGCACCAACTTCTCTCTGGGATGAAGCAAAAGGTGAAGGAGGCAACTTTTAGATGACTAATTGTTTTCGATATCTTGAGTATTTTGCTTTTGTGTTGTCTTTTATATGTGGAGTTAAACAATATCTGTAGCTGTGTTTTTAGTTGTTGCAACAAGCTGCGAGTGGAAGCTAATACTCCTAATACTCCTGTATGTTGTTTTTCTTTTCTCTTTGATTATGCAATTTATTCTCTTCTATCTTGGAGAGACTCTGTTGCTTGAGTTCGTGAAAATCATTGCTTTAAATATCACCGATATGACCTGATATATCCCTCTATATATTCTTTTATAGGGCAATGGTCTCTAAATATCCTTTACTGTTTTTCTACCTATTTTGGGTGATATATCCCCAATATGGCTGATATGTTAGCCGATATGTGGACCGATAAATCTTTTTATATGGTTTGTCACAAAACAACATACAGTGTTTGATAATTTTTGAGCGAGATATCATGATTTCCTAATTATATCAAATGACATTTTGCACTAAAAAATCAGAACATTGATTTGTACTGTGGTTTTCTTTACAAGGTTGATTAGTGATCATAAACATATATTATTCACATTTTGTATGCTTATATTTCATTACATATGTTGAGATTACATTTTAGTCTATTATACTATATATGCAAACATCCGTTATGACATTCTGATATTTACCAAATATCCCCGATATTTTCCCGATATCCGCAATTTGATATGAATTTTGACCATCCGATGTTTCCCTGATATCTGATATTTAAAACCTTAATTGAAAAGTAACGGCTAGGGTCCTCTTCTTTTTTGAATTTAAGTTTGCATTTTCCTTTCAGCTTGTGAGAATAACTGCATTATTTGAAGGGTATAGTTTCCTGAAGTTATTAATGAATCATTTGAATAGGGCACCTTGCCCTGTTTAGTATTAAAAAAAATTCATATCCGAGCTGTATCTTTATATCTTGACTGAATCCTTATATTTTGACCGAATGCACCCCTAGCATTCAGGATGTCAAATCAAGTCTATTATAAAGGTGACGCTGGAGACTTTGGATGCCAAATCAAGTCTATTATGAAGATGACAGCGGCGACTTCGACTTGTTAAAGTCTTCTAAGAGTGACATTTCCTTGCCTGTGACTAACCAAAGGCAGAAATTACTCTGGCATTGATTTCTCTTCCACTGATTCAAGGTCTTTAGAAGACTTCATACAGTAACATAGGATTTTGGATTTTCTCTATGGACACAAACAAATTCCAGTCCAACACCTTTCTTTCACGTATTTGAACTCATTCTATTGACAAATTAAAACTGTACGAGAATAATCTTCTTACTTTCTATTTCTACTATATAGTAATTTTCTGTATATTCCCCTTAAATCAAGCGTATTTGCGAATTATCTTAAACTCTCAGTATTTGTAAAACTACCTACAAATCATCAACTTAAGGAAAAATAACCCCAAAATAATAAATCATCCATTGATAGGTTAATTTGTAATTGTAGTATAAAAATATTAACAAAACAATCAAATTTTCATATTTGAATATTAGTCCCTTACATCTTTCATATTTTGAAATTAGTTCCTTAAATTGTTGAAATTATTATTAGATCTCTCAAATCTTAAGTTACTTTGAAATTAGTCCCTTCAATCATGGAAATTGCTATTAATTAGGTACCCCATTTCTTAGAGTTACAGGGACTTTGCTGTCATCAATAATCACATAAATGTGATATGGTTAAGAGTTATAGGGATGTTTTTCCTAATGGACATTAATTACTTTGGAACATTTTCAATTGGAGAATTTTTAAAAAACTGGCCATTTTTTATAAAATATTAGCAAAATTGATTTTTTTTTTTTAATATTTAGCAAAAATGACCTCTTTTTTAGGATGTCAACTCTGCTTGTCAAAAAGAGGTCGATTTTATAAAATATCGATTTTAAAATATGTGGGACTAGTAGTCCCGTATAATTAATTGCAAGGGACTACTAGTCCTCTGTATTTTACAGGTAATATCTTGCAAACTCGACCACTTTTTGGCTAGTCGTGATGATATGGACAAAAAGATGTAGATTTTGTCAATATTTTCACAAAAGAGTTAATTTTGGTAATTATTTTAAAAAAATTGTTTAAAAATTTACATTTTCAATTTCATACATTGACAAAGTGAGCTAGGTATAGCTATATGATGCAGATAGATATGTTAAATCCCTATAATTTTACAGTGTAACCATGAAACAGTATGAATTTGTTTTATGGTCTATTACTAGCTACAGCTATTCTTTGTATTCTTTACTAGCTTGCATGAACTTAGGATTTACTCAACTTGATAGGTGATGATGTAATACCCCATCCTTAATTTTTTCTCATATCTACTTGTGGCATTGATTTGATAGTGTTTATAAGGTAAACCATGAGATTTAAGTGGAGTACTGATTAGTGAATTTTGACAGTGGTTAGCTAAACAACGTGCACTATACTGAGTGGATCCCATGACTTACATCGCGCCAACGGGCTCACGAGTCCCGCAGCGTAACATATGATATCCAACAAATAACCTTTTAGAATTAGATAGGGATATTAGGTTCAAATATTTAGAAGGACAAATTTTATTCCAAAATTTTCCAATGTCCATGGAGCATTATCGATTTAAACTTGTGCTTTTTTTAGATCGCTCCTACTTTTTAGTTGATCATTAACATCAAAGATTACTTGATGATGACCACTCACACTCAACTTTACTGCCATTAATCTTAAAAAATGTATTACCATCCCAATTTATGTTGTAAAGTCACTAAGCGCGGAGATCACTACTACATATTTACTCTAACGCAACGGTTCAAAACCGTTGCGTTAGTCATGGAACGGTCGCCCTTGAGCAAGTGTGACGGTTCTCAAACCGCCTTATATGATGCCGTTGCCCTACCTCTACCGTAACGGTTTTGAACTATATTGCGACGGTTTCTTGAACCGTTGCCCCCGCATCTAACGCGTCGGTTTTAACAGGCAAGCAGTTACAGTAACGATTTTAGTAGGCTATAGCTATTGTTCTGATAGAGCTACGGCGACAGTTGGAGCTATCGCAACAGTTTTAAAAGACCTAACGCAATGGTTTTAGCATGCTATATCTATGGTTTTAATAGAGCTACGGCGACAGTTGGAGCTATTGTAACAGTTTTAAAAGACCTAACGTAACAGTTTTGATTGAGCTATCGCAACAATTTTGATCGAGCTATCGCAGCGGTTTTGATCGAGCTAAGCTGTTCTTGGTTTCCTACGTTAAAATAATATAGTATTCAATTACCTGGACAATCTTTTTAAGAACATGGCCAAGTCAAAATTTAATACACAATATAAAAGTGAAAATGTTGAGCATAATTAACCATAATGATAAGTGCCAACATACATCATTTAATACACAATATAAAAGTGAAAATGTTGAGCATAATTAACCATAATGATAAGTGCCAACATACATCAGTATAGTATAAAAACTACAAAGTATTAAATCCACACAACCAACATTTCAACTCAGAAAATATTGTACCGAACTAACATTCAAACAATGTACATCAACATTTGATTAAAAAACATGAAACTTCTCGATCAAAGACTTTATATTCTCTATTTATTTCGAAAAACTTGTTCCCCAATGTCAAATACTCACTACGAACCTGTCAGTATCAATCTCAAATTTTGCTTTCATCATTTCTGTACCTGTGTAAATTTCCATGAATCAACATAATTTTTACAATGACGATAATAAAATTGGAGAAAAAAGATATTGTAATTATTCAAAATAAATAGCTTAACATAAAGGAAATAACCCACCTGCATCAAAACCTTCCATTTGAGTAAAATAGATGGCTACAGTTTCTTCATAGTCCAAACCATGATCCTCAGATTCACAATTTACTGCAAATATAAATTTCAATTTGCTCAGTATTCAGTTCAATGCATACACATGTCCAATAAAATAAACAAGAAGCTCATCAGCTCATCAGCTTAAAAAAGATATCCACTACTTGTTATTGCAAGACAAACTTGACCTCCATAGAATCCATTTGCACACAAGAAGCTCATCAGCTCAAGAAAGTAAAATGCACAGGATAAGCCAGCAATCCCTTTGGCAGCTGACAAGAAAGTGCTGGCATGATGATAGTCTATTTGCTCAACATCAACCCCGTAAGCCATGGACCACAAAAACAAATAGATTGAAACACCATATTATTCTCGCAAAAAAAAAAGAACAATGTTCATAACATGAGGCTTTGATGATAAATCCCGTCCAACAAAATGTACAGAAAAGCACGCAAGAAAACAAATGGGCAAGATTATTTAACCATGACAATCTCCTTTCTCCATGTACGATCTTTTACCGAGTCCCCGATGAAGTTAAAACTAAGATTGCTCACTTAATAAGTTAAAGGTACAAATCCATTGTAAAATACACAAAAGAAGGGAGCGAATAAAGTTACAATCCAGTTAACATCTCAAAGGCTCGCTTCCTCTTTACCACGCTTGGATTATAAGGAAGCAAGCATAGAGATCTTTGCTTTGCTTTTGCTGTGGATAAGCTCATTGTTGGGGAGATTCCAACCAAAGTTAATTAAAACTTCCGTGTGAGGATTAATTTCTACAGTTCAAATACATCATTTTTGGTGCATTTCTTCAAATTGTTCATGTTAATTTTTCTTGTATATTAAATAGTTCATTTTGTGCAATTAAACCTTGTATCATCTGCTTGGATGCAGTTGGTCTTTGCCCCAAATTGAAGCGTGTGCCGTCTCTTTTGTAAATACTGCTGTCATTTGCATGTTCTTTCCCGAAAATAACGGTCCTCAACCTTCCATATTTTGAATAAGAATGGCTATGTTTGTTGCATTGGTTCCAAAAGTGTCAATGAGGTGGAATGCTTAGATTTTGATGGCTATGCTATTTCAACGAATCAATTTGTAACAATTTACAGATTAATAACTGAAAAATACTTAGTCCCCTAAAGCCCTAGCTGAAAGGTATATCAGCAAGAAATCGTGACACTTAAAAGCATAATTATTTACAAATTTACGTCTAGTCACGTTAAAGGTCTCAGTTAACGACCTTCCTACTGTTTGAATAATTTAATTGTGAAGCTGTTCGACTATACAAATCAGAATTAAGCAATGTTCTGTAGACTTAGGAACTAATTGTTAGTCTAAGGTGTAGACCCAAAGTCGAGACAAGAGCTGGAATCAAAACGATGAGAAAACAAGCAGATAGATCCACGGTCGACCGCGACGGTCGACCGCGGCGATCGACCGCGAACGTGCACGCAAGCTGGGAGAGCCTGGATCAGATCGCGGTCGACCATGGCGGTCGACCGCCAAAACCCTGTAATCAAATTGGTCTCGGGTTTTGCAGACGGTCGATCGTGGCGGTCGACAGTGGCGGTTGACCGTGAGTAAATTTGGCAGTTTCCTTACAGTTTCAGGATCTGTTTTGTTCTGGGATTCTTATAAATATGTAATCCGATTCTAGGGTTTAGAGAACAAGTAAAATAGAGTTTTTTGACTGCAGAAAGAGAGAGAATCTCAAAGAGATTAAACCCTAGTTTGAGAGCTTGTAATTCTTCTTCAATTAATAAAGAGATTGTGTGGTGTGGCTCCCGAGGACGTAGGCACGTTGCCGAACCTCGTTAAATCTGTGTGTTCGTCTCCTTTACTATTTTTTGCAAGGTAGATCTTTATTTGTGTTCAATTAATAGAAAGATTGTGTGGTGTGGCTCCCGAGGACGTAGGCACGTTGCCGAACCTCGTTAAATCTCTGTGTTCATCTCCTTTACTGTTTTTTTGCAAGTTAGATCTTTATTTGTGGTTTTATTCCTACTTTCCTACTTTCAACACAAGGTCCGGAAGGGCAAGGGTTCGATTGATTGTTTCGAATCCCCAACAACTGGTATCAGAGCTTCGTTCAGCAATTTGTGTGAAAGCCATGGTAGAGGAAAACAAATCAAAGATCAAGAAGTTTGACGGTTCAGACTTCGCCTACTGGAAGTCGCAGATGGAGGACTATCTGTACCAGAAGGACTTGTATCGCCCGTTGATGGGCAAGGAAAAGGAAAAGAAGAAGGAGGAGTCAGATGGTGATTGGGAGGTAATGGATAGGAAGGCTCTAGGGCAAATCCGGTTGTCGCTCGCCAAATCAGTAGCCCACAATATTCTGAAGGAGAAGACGACGGTGGGGCTTATGGAAGCGCTCGCGAAGATGTACGAGCAACCGTCGGCAGCAAACAAGGTGCATCTAGGAAGTTGAAGCTGAGTGAGGTTGTTAGCATGATTCTATACGAGGAGGTTAGAAGGAAATCGTCCGAATCAGAAGGTTCAGGTTCAGCTCTAACTTTCAAGCAGAGAGGCAGAAGCCAGAAGAAAGGAAACCAGAACAAGAATAGGTCAAAATCAGTAAAGAAGAGGTCGAACTCGAAGGTTAGGCCTATCAAATGAAAGTGTTGGAACTGCGGCCAGGGGGGCCATATGTCTTCAGTCTGCAAAAGTCCAAAGAAGAATGCGGGTGAGCAGGAGGCTCATATCGTGTAGGATGCCTTGATTCTTGCAATGGACAACGATTCAGATTCTTGGGTCATCGATTCAGGAGCCTCTTTCCACGCCACTGCTAACAGGAAGCTATTTCAGAATTATGTAGCAAGGGACTTTGGAAAAGTGTATTTGGGGAACAACGAGCCCTATAATATAGTTAGAAAGGGTGAAGTGCAGATTCAGATGAAGGACTCTAAGTGGACCTTGAAGAACGTAAGACACGTACCGAAGCTGAAGAGGAATCTTATTTCGGTGGGACAGCTTGGAGCATAAGGCTATGTTTCGACATTCACAGGGGACTTGTGGAGAATCTCTAACGGTACGATGATAGTTGCTCGAGGCAACAAACTAGGAGCTCTCTACCTCACCTTACATGCGAGTGACACCCTCACAATTACAGTTGGCAAAGAGAGTACAGATCTGTGGCATAACAGGCTAGGGCACATGAGCGAAAAGGGGGTGAAGATTTTGCATTCACAAGGAAAGCTAACCGGGATCGACGTCGTGGAAGTTGGGGTTTGTGAAGACTGCATCTTTGGGAGGCAGAAGAGGGTTAGTTTTCAGAAGGACTACTCCAGGGACGCCGCAGCAGAACGACATTGCAGAGAGGATACGTCGTGGAAGTTGGGGTTTGTGAAGACTGCATCTTTGGGAGGCAGAAGAGGGTTAGTTTTCAGAAGGGTGGAAGGCCACCTAAGGCTCTGAAGCTAGAGTTGATTCATACAGATGTATGGGGTCTAGCCAGTATGTCTTCTTTTGGCGGTTCGAGATATTATGTCACATTCATCGACGATCACTTGAGGAAGGTGTGGATCTACTTCATGAAGCACAAGTCAAAGGTGTTTGGAATCTTCAAGAAGTGGAAGGCCATGGTGTAGAATGAGACAGATCTGAAGGTGAAGTGTCTGAGATCAGACGATGGTGGGGAATACGAGCTGGAGGAGTTCAAGAGGTTCTGTGCTACGAATGGCATTCGGTTAGAGAGGACTACTCCAGGGACGCCGCAACAGAACGACATTGCAGAGAGGATGAACAGGACCTTGACAGAGCGTGCCAGGAGCATGCGTTTACATGCAGGTCTACCTAAGACATTTTGGGCAGATGCAGTGCATACAGCAGCCTACCTTATTAATCATGGGCCATCAGTTTTATTAGATTTTTGGATTCCAGAGGAGGTTTGAAGTGGCAAGAAGATAAATCTCTCACACTTGCGGGTGTTTAGTTGCGTGGCTTATGTTCATATCAGTGACCATGTTAGGGACAAGCTAGAAGCTAAGTCACAGCAGTGCACATTCATTGGATACGGCATTGATGAGTTCGGGTATCACCTTTGGGATGAGAAGAACAGGAAGATCATCAGAAGTAGGGACGTGATATTCAATGAGGATGTGATGCACAATAACAAGAAAGATGCCAAGGATAGCCAAAGCAGTGGGAGCAGCATTTAAGATACAGATGGATCTGAGTACATGGATATAGAAGAACTTCCAGACAGGGGAGATGATGTTTGTTCTGACCACAGAACAGAGGAGACTCCAGGTGCAGAAGAAACTACCCAGGGCGTGGAGCTTAGGAGGTCATCCAGGGTACCCAAACCAAATCCCAAATATCTTTCATCTCTTGACTACTTATTATTAACAGATAGCGGTGAGCCGGAAAGCTATGAAGAGGCAATGCAAGTGAGTGAATCTCAGCAGTGGGTCTACTCACTAATGAGACCTGGGAGTTAGCCCAGCTACCTGCACAGAAGAAGGCCTTACATAACAAATGGGTCTACTGGGTCAAGCAAGAGAGTGAAGGAAGCAAGAGATTCAAGGCCAGATTAGTAGTAAAGATGTTTCAATAGCGGGAAGGAGTGGACTACACGGAGATATTTTCCCCTGTTATGAAACTCACAACCATCAGAGTGGTGTTGAGTTTGGTGGCTGCAGAAGATCTCTTTCTTGAGCAGTTAGATGTGAAGACTGCCTTTCTTCATGGTGACTTGGATGAAAAAATCTACATGAAGCAGCCTGTTGACTTCATTGAAGAAGGAAAGGAAGAGATTGTGTGCAAGCTCAAGAAGAGCTTATATGGTTTGAAACAGGCTCTGAGACAGTGGTATAAGAAGTTTGATAACTTCATGCAGAACAATGGCTACAGAATATGCAATTCGGATCATTGCTGTTATTTCAAAAGGTTCGAGTCCAGCTTCATTATTTTGTTATTGTATGTTGCTGACATGTTGGTAGTAGGACCGTGTTTGGAGGAGATAAACAGTTTGAAGAAGCAGCTAGCAAAGGAATTTGCAATGAAGGATCTGGGCGCAGCGAAGTAGATTCTAGGGATGCGAATCAGTAGGGATGAAGCTGAAGGGACATTGAGATTGAGCCAAGCTGAATACATTGAGAAGGTACTTCAGAGGTTCAACATGCAGAATGCTAAAGTTGTTAGCACACCCCTTGGAGGTCAGTTCAAGCTATCTGAGGAGCAATCGCCTAAGACAGATGCAGATAGAGAGCATATGAGCAGGGTGCCAATTCTTCGGCCATTGGGAGTCTCATGTACGCGATGGTTTGCACGAGGCCATACATCACCCATGCAGTGGGAGTTGTGAGTAGATTTGCAAGCAATCCAGGGAAGCAGCATTGGGAGGCAGTGAAGTGGATAATGCGGTACTTGAGAGGGACAATGAACAAGGCATTATGTTTCAGGAGGAAGGAGTTGGTACTGCAGGGATACGTGGATGTGGACTTCATCGGTGATCATGATACGAGGCGAAGCACCACGGGGTATGTTTATACCTTAGTGTTGATAGCAGTGAACTGGGTCTCACGTCTACAGAAGATTGTGACTTTGTCTACAACCGAGGCTGAGTATGTCGCGGTGACTGAAGAAAGCAAGGAGATGATCTGGTTGAACGGTTGCTTGGAAGAGTTGGATCTGAAGCAAGGGAGATGAGTCCTTTATTGTGATAGCCAGAGCGCTCTACATCTTGCCAAGAATCCAGTATATCATGCCAGAACGAAGCACATCGACATCAAATACTATTTTATACGCTCTCTAGTTGAAGACGAAAAGTTGCATTTAATAAAGATTTTGGGGAGTCAAAATCCGACGGACATGTTGACGAAGGCAGTCACCATTGAGAAACTAGAGTTGTGTGCAACTTCAGTTGGCCTTCACGAGTAGAAGACGAAGGCGGAGCCACACTACGAGGATCAGCGAGATCATCGGGATATTGAAGAAAGAATCTTTCCGGGGGGAGAAGATATATGCGAAGAAGGGGAGAGTTCGGGTGAACTCACTGCAAGCACTTTGGTCTCCAAGTGGATGATTGTTAGTCTAAGGTGTAGACCCAAAGTCGAGACAAGAGCTGGAATCAAAACGATGAGAAAACAAGCAGATAGATCCACGGTCGACCGCGACGGTCGACCGCGGCGATCGACCGCGAACGTGCACGCAAGCTGGGAGAGCCTGGATCAGATCGCGGTCGACCGTGGCGGGGGACCGCCAAAACCCTGTAGTCAAATTGGTCTAGGTTTTGCAGACGGTCGACTGTGGGCGGCTCGCGCGCGAGACGCGACGATCGACCGCAACGGTCGACCGTGGCGGTCGATCGCGAGTAAATTTAGCAGTTTCCTTACGGTTTCAGGATCTGATTTGATCTGGGATTCTTATAATGTAACCCGATTCTAGGGTTTAGAGAACAAGTAAAAAAGAGTTTTTTGACTGCAGAAAGAGAGAGAATCTCAGAGAGATTAAACCCTAGTTTGAGAGCTTGTAATTCTTCTTCAATTAATAAAGAGATTGTGTGGTGTGGCTCCTGAGGACGTAGGCACATTGCCGAACCTCGTTAAATCTGTGTGTTCGTCTCCTTTACTATTTTCTGCAAGGTTAGATCTTTATTTGTGGTATTATTGCTACTTTCCTACTTTCAACACAAGGTCCGGAAGGGCATTGGTTCGATTAATTGTTTCGAATCCCCAACACTAATTAATTAGATTGGATACAAGCTGAATAAATGTTATTTTCATTTCCATCTAAAGAGCACTTATTTAAGCTTAATTCTAATTAAAAAATGCTAAATTATTGTTTAATTCTGTACGTAGAAATTCAAACATTCAGTAGAATAACAGCATTTTGTTGATATATTATTACTGTAGCAAAATGAGAATGAAACCACAACAGAGACAGAAGAACACAAAGGAGAGCGAGAAGAAAGCAACGAGGAAAAAGAAGAAGTAACTGAAACGAGTCAAGAAAACACAATAGAAATCAGTTCAAGAGCTAAGAAGGCTAAGAAATGTCGAAGTGTAAAAGGTACTTGCCTCTTCATGATCTAAAACACTAGCAGCCTCTTCAAGAAGTTTAGTACGCGCTTTAAACCTAACAACAAAGCTTGGACTAGCCGGACGTCCAGTTACTTCACTCAACATATCTGCAAATATTTGAATCATACTTGTAGCTTGAGCTTCTTGTTGTTTCTTCATCTCCTCTTGTTGAGTGGCCACCACCTTCTTTGTTATTGCTTGAACAATTGACTCAGGGACTTGATCACATGGATCAATGGTTTTCTCCTTATTGCTTTGTAGCATGCTTTGAGTGATCGCTCGTCCCGGGAGACGCACACGTCCAGGATGTTCTTTTTTATTGACAAGATGTCATGCATCTACATTTTCTCCTTCAGTTTGTTCCTGAGTTAGCTTCTGAGTTAGTTGTTCCAATGTATCAATTATTTCTAGTGTTTTTTCTGGTTGTGCTTTTTTCTTCTTTTTACTAGTCTCTAGAAATACTTCTGCATCTGTTGGAGGCCGGTTCAATTCCTTTTCCTACAACGAAACAACATATCAATCATTTAGTCATTCATAGCATGTGTAAACCATTTAGCTATTAGTAATACATAATTACACTATAAATCATAGAAAACATCAAAATTACCATATCTCTTTCAAGGTAAAGCTGTACGAACATAAAATGGTTGTTTTCTTGAAGCATCATAAGTAAGCAACCCGACTTCCCATAACTCTTTCAAGTCATCAATCAACGGTTGCAAGTAAACATCAATATTATTCCCAGGGGACTGAGGCCCTGGAATAAGCAAAGACAACATGAAATATTCTGGCTTTAGAGACATCCAGGGTGGTAAATTATAATTTATCAAGATCACCGGCCATGTGCTATGCGAAATGCTCATAGTCCAAAATGGATTAAACCCGTCACTAGCCAAGCCCAGCCTCACATTACGAGGGTCTAGTGCAAAATCAACATGATTGGAATCAAAATCCTTCCATGCTTTATAATCTGCTGGGTGCCTTAGTTTCCCATCCTGGAGGCGCTCTTTTGCATGCCAGCTCATGGATTCAGCTGTCTGAGAACACATGAATAGTCTTTGAACTCTAGGTTTTAAGGAAAAATACCTTAAAACCTTGGCTGGAACACCCTGCTTATTTGCCATCCATCTACTTTCACCACATTTACTGCAAGCAACTTTTTCTCCATCTTCTCTATGGTAAAGCATGCAATCATTAGGGCAAGCATGTATCTGCTTGTAATCAAGGCCCAAATCCTTCACAATTCTTTTGGCCTCATAATAAGACTTTGGTAGATCTATTTTAGGAATTGCCTCTCTCCATATGGCTAGATAATCATCAAATGCCTCGTTGCTTAGGCCATGGATGCACTTGTGAAGATACAACCAGGTGATAAAAGAGAGTTTGGAAAAAGTTTTACACCCCGGAAACAACTGTTGCTTACCTTCATCAACTAACTTATAAAATTTCTTTGCCTCCTTAGTTAACCTTTCTTCATGGTCACTTAGGTCATCTTCTTGGTTCACAGGAGACTCTTCTGCTACATCTCTAAATACATCATGCAATAACCCATCCAGGTTGTCTTGAGCATCATCAGCAACATCATCAACTTCTTCATTATTGTCATCAACATCCATCCTTGATGACACACCCTCTCCGTGAAAGAACCAATCATAATAATTCTCTACAAATCCTTTGACAATAAGGTGTTCATAAACAACATCACGACTATACCAAAAACGATTACAGCAAATGTGACAAGGGAAACATATTTCATCCCCTACTGCTCCATTAGCAAATGCTCTCTCAAGAAATTCATTGACATTATTAATGAACTCCACACTCACTCTAGGAGCATTATACATCCAATCTCTATTTTCCGCCATTTATTATATGTTCTGGGAAAGAAAAAATCGATTAACACTATTAATAACTTCATATAAATATTGTGATTTATAAAATAGAAAATCAGTCCTCTTGTTACTATTAATAGCAATATAAACAACAATCTGAACACTATAAACTCTACACATTCCCTCTATAACTTAAGATAAACCAACATGGATAGCAAAGAGTCCATTAGAAGAATCATTATTATGTACACCACTAAGTTGTATTATTACTGATGATGGAACAAACTTTATAGGCATTGCTACAACAATTAGCGCAGAACATGAAACAACAATTCTATCAGAAAACATGTATGCATGTCACCTGATATTAATGCAACAGGAAACAATGTACAAAAATTAACCTAAAACTGGGAACTGATCATCACCTCAATTGTCATATTAGTTCCTTATGTGCTCAGTGAAGGTAAGAATATCATGTAGGTGCACTAATTAAAAGTAAGAAGCAAGAAAATGTAATAAGTGAATAAGAAGTTGTTAATAGATGTAAAAATACAAATTGAAGTTCAAAAGGAAAAACAGTGAAGCACAAGGGATTGAGGGGATAATATTACACAATGTCTAAATCGAAAAGCTTACTCACAATTTTAACTTACTGTGAGAAATATAAGATGAGAACAAGCTAAAATTATTACATGAAACTTTCCCTAGAAATTGTGTCATTCCCCTGAGATATTTTAATTGAGAATTTAAAAAACCAAAGTACGAACAAATCAATCTTAGATAAATACATGCATCCAGATCTTATTTAAATTAGAAATGTAGAAAAGATTTCTAAGGATAGAAATGGGAAGAAACTGTAAAAATCACAAATGTAAGGAACTAAGGTACCTAAGAGTCCAAAGGAGAGTGATAGCGATGAGACCGATGAGGAAGAACACACAAACAAGATTGGAGACGGATTAGCTTCGAGCTAGACGACGAAATCGGAGTTAAGATCGGAGACGAAACCAGCAGCTCAACGACGAGATTTGCTATGAGCTCGACGACAAATCGGAGTTGAGATTGGAGATGAGACCAGCAGCTCGACGATGAGATGTGCTATGAACTCAATGATGAAATCAGAGTTGCGATCGGAGACGAGACCAGCAGCTCGATGACGAGATTAGCTACGAACTCAACGACGAAATCAGACGGCGAAGAGATTGGCGATGAGTTCAACGATGAGATCGACGACTAGAGTCGGCCATGGCGATCTCTCAGAACGAAGAGGGAGAGATTTTAGAAAGGGAGATTTAGAACGATGATGATTTGAGTGAGAGAAACAACGATATTTAGAGCGGTGTGATATTCAGTGATAAGCCCAAACCCGCCTATAAAATCGGCCCAAATCAAAATTATTGGGCTAGGGAAGCGTTTTTTGTAAATCGTTGTCTTACAACCTTTGGTCACGGTAATAAACGTTGCAAAACCGTCCTCATAGACGTCTAGTGCAACGGTCAGAAGTGTTGCTCTAGAACTGTTGTATTAGAGCAAATATATGGTAGTGAGAGTATAAATTGGTTGTAACCAATTTAGCTCAATATTACTTGTTAGTAGTTACGAGTATATATAACAGAAACCCCTACTATATGCTAGGAAGTTTTGGACTCGACTATTCACTCAAGCAAAACAACACTAAACAAAAACATGACCAATCTCTTGCATCTTTTCCTCCTCCTCCTCCTCCACTCCGGCTTCAGCTCGGGTGGCCCTCTCTACCATACCTGTGGCCGCAGTAACTAAACTTCCAATAGCAACTACAAATCAAACCTCAATCAACTCTTCCACATCCTCACCTCCACCAACTCCTCCTTCACCACCAACATAACTGGTTCTACCCCCAACACCGTCTACGGCCTCTTCCTCTGCCGAGGTGATGTCGGTCTCTCTAACTGCCACGCTTGTTGTGCGTAGCGGAAATTTTGGCAGCACCTCTGGTGCGCAAGGTGCACAACAAGAGATTAGATCATAACGGAATTCCTGTTTTATAAAGAAAACAAGAACCAAAAGCAAAATAACTCAACAAAGTGAGATATCAGCTCTTTCTCTCATCAGTTCTAGGACTGACTTGTCGAGGGAACCTACAAGCTATACAAATCATGGCAAGACAAATAATTTTACGTTATTCGACAAATAGCCTACGTCCATGGGGCAAGGAGGGGGGGATCTACAATTAGAGGGAGAGAATACAACTAGGGTTTACAATCACACAATTTAAACCCTCACACAGACTCTCATATCTCTCACACAAATACTCTCTCAAAGGGATGCACAAATCAAAGAACAGCTGCAAAAAAACTTTACTTTTTCTCTGTGAATAGCCTCCAAAACACCTTGCACTTTGCTATTTGCTGCAGCCTTTTTCTTGTGCAAAAAATCAGCCTCCTTCACACTGATCCTCTGCTACTTGCTTCCGGCAGCCGCAATTTAATAAAAAAAATCAAAAACCTCCTTGCGCTAAAACCCTAGGAAATTTTCAGTGTGCATTTATAAGCACGAGTGCCTTTCCTCGAGTGGGCCTTCGTGGGCCAAATCTCTTCACGAGATATTTTGCTCGTGGTCTCCACAAAATGCGTGAAAACGTACGCGTTCACAATTCTCCACCTCGATGAAGTTTCTTCCAAAACTGAGCCGACACCAAAGCAACCAAATGTCCCACTCATTCGACAACAAGTCGGGAACCTGAACGAGAGTCCAAACAATCTTACCCCCATCAAAATCAACTAATCCAGACCAGCTGCATCATAAAGACTACCTATGTATCCTCTTGCCTAAGGAATCAATCCTCGCGTAGTTCACCCAAATGGCCTCCAAAGGCCTCAACACTGAAGAATGTTCAAAAGCTCCAAACAATGACCAAACTTGACACCTGAAACAACTTTGGTCAACATATCCACAGGGTTGTCCTTCATGTGAATCTTCTCTAACCTGACGTCTCCATCATCCAAAACATCACGAACAAAGTGGAATCTGACATCGATGTGCTTCGTGCGCGCATGATAAACCTGGTTCTTCGCCAAATAGATAGCTGACATGCTATCATAATATACCCGAAGGGTCTCCTGTGCAATCCCCAAGTTCTCTAATAATCCCTGCAACCACAAAGCCTCCTTCACAGCTTCAGTCAACGCCATATACTCTGCCTCCATAGTAGAGAGAGCCATTGTAGACTGAAGTGTGCATCTCTAACATACCGGTGCTTCTGCTAGTGTAAACACATATCCGCTAGTAGACCAGCGCTTATCCAAATTCCTCGCATAATCAGAATCCACGTAACCAATACAATCATGCCCTGTCTTCTCATTCTTCTGAAATACCAAACCAATATCTACAGTACCTTTGATATACCGTAGAATCCACTTCACGGCCTCCCAATGACCCTTCCTGGGGTCGTGCATGTACCTGGATATCATGCTCACGGCCTGTGATAAATCTGGCCTTGTACAAACCATCACATACATTAAGCTACGCACAGCATTGGCATATGAAACTTTGGACATGTATTCACGGTCCTCAACTGAAACATGTGACATCTTAGCTGATAGCTTAAAGTGAGGAGCTAATGGAGTACTCACCGCCTTGGCATTATCATCATAACTGAATTTCTTCAGCATCTTCTGCAAGTAACTCCTCTGTGTCAACTTTAATCTCCCCTTCACCCTATCTCTTTCAATCTCCATACCCAATATCTTCTTTGCTTCTCCAAGGTCCTTCATCTCTAATTCGGATGACAACTCCTTTTTTAACTTTATAATAGCTGAAGTATTCCTGGAAGCTATGAGCATATCGTTAACATATAACAGCAAATAAATATACTCATCATTTTGTAGCTTGTGCATGTAAACACATGGGTCATATGGGCTCCTCGTGTACCCTCAGCCAATCATAAAGCCGTCGAATCTCTTGTACCATTGTCACAGTATTTGCTTCAATCCGTAAAGAGACTTTTTCAGCTTGCACACTAATTCCTCCTTTCCTGCAGCTTTAAACCCCATAGGTTATGTCATGTAGATCTTCTCTTCTAAATCTCCATGTAGAAAGGCTGTTTTCATATCCATCTGAACCAAATCCAAATCCAGCTGTGCCACCAATGCCAATAGAATCCTAATCGACGAATGCTTTACAACAAGTGAGAATATCTCGTTGTAATTAACGCCCTCAAGCTATGCATAATCCTTGGCAACCAATCTGGCTTTGTACCAAATATCCCTAATAGAAGATCCCACTTTTTTTGCATACACCCACTTGCATCCAATAGCCTTCTTACCATTCGATAGCTTTGCAAGTATCCAAGTATCATTCATATGAAGAGACTGCATCTCCTCCTCCATGGCTTCCCTCCACTTAATCGAATCAGAGTTTGACTCTACTTCCTTGAATGTAGAAGGAACCAAATCATCAACGACTTCTGCTGATAAAGCATATGAAACCATGACATCGTCATATCTAGCTGGCCGACGAATGTTTCTTCTTAGTCTATTAGCTGCAATGGACTCCTGACCATGACCCTGTTTCTGAGTCCCAACATCCACTGTATCCTCTAAATGCCCGGCTGTCATCCCATCTCCTACCAGTGTCACCTCTATAGGAGCCTCAATGGATACAATACTATCTGGAGTGAATGGAGTCACATCATCCTCCACCTGCTGTGATATCACAACTGTCTGGTCTCCCTCCACCTACTGAGGGACTTGAGGCCTCATCATGTACGCCTCATCAAATGTGATATTTCTGCTAATAACTATCTTCTTGTCTTGTGGATCCCATAATTTGAAGCCTTTAACACCTTCTCTAAATCCAACAAAGATTGCTTTCCTCGCTTTCGGATTCAATTTACCATGACTGACATGGTAATAAGCAGGAAACCTAAATATCTAAAGCGACTCATAGTCACTAGCTATCGAACCAGATCATCGCTCCAACGGAGTCTTTCCCTGTATCGCACTGCATGATGACCTATTCACGAGATGGTTCGCATAAACCAACGCCTCAACCCAAAAGGATCTTGGCAATCCACTCTGCGTCATCATACATCGCACCTTCTCTAGCAAGGTACGGTTCAATCTCTTAGTCACCCCGTTCTGTTGCGGTGTCTCTCGAACTGTGAAGTGTCGCCTAATGCCGTGATCCTGGCAAAACTACAGAAACAGATCACTCTTATACTCTCCACCATTATCTGAACGTAGAGTCTTCACCTTTCTACCTCTCTGCAGCTCCACTTTCTTTTTCCACTCCACAAAAATATCCAGGACCTCATGTTTATGCTTCATAGGGTATACCCAATTTCTCCTGGAATAATCGTCAATGAAAGTGACAAAATAGTTGGCTCCACCAAGTGATGTGTGCTTGGAATGGCCCCAAACTGTTTGCGTCGAAAGTTGATTTATTCATTGCGGTATTCATTATAACTTCAGTCGTTACAATTAAAACAAAAAAAGATAGTCTTTTTATAAGACTTTCACACAATGAAAATAAAAATTACAACTCTCGTCAAAGCAAACGCAGGGATATCATTTATCAATCTTCTGCTTGTGTGGGATCTTTGCCTGTGCTGGCGATTTTGATATCCGTGGACCGCCTTAGATCTGGATCCGATTGATGGAAAATTAGGCATAACTTCGCCTTCACCGAGGGAGTATTTAATTGAAGCGTTGAAATCGACCAAGCGAAATCAGTAGCTCTTCTCGAGATTAAGACCAAGCCTAATCTCGAGGAATGAACAGACGGGGGAGATACGGGTTCAGATCCTTCGAAAGCCTTCCTATTTATGCTGAAGTTCGCCGGGATCTGACTTGCCTCCGCTGTAAATTCATGCTCCTTTGACTCCTCAATCCGGTAGCACCTCATCCTCTTGATAATAATCTGCCCCCGCTGAAAGGAGCCCCTAGGCCTGTATTTATAAGCTTCTGTTGGGGGTTTTTAGATGAGAATAATGGATTTGGCCTTATCTTTAGTTGAAAACGGCCTAACCACGTTTGTAGATGAGATTAAGTTAGTTAGGAACCTCTGGAACTAAAAATATCTAGTAAAAACCCGTCGAAACCACCAAAAACGCGTTAGGTGGTCAAAACAGCGCGGGGGACGTTGCTGACCCGCTCCGCGCTTGCGTGGGAAGTCTGGCTTTTTGCTAAACTTTTGTTTTCTGACTTTTCGGGACTTGTATTTTCTGCCGTTTTACGTAATTGATCGTCTTGTTGACTTGTACGCTTCATTGCGAGACTGACCGTCGAACACGCGTTGGTTGACGTGCACGTGTTTGATTGATGCGCACGAATTGATTAATGCGCACGAACTAATTGACGTGCGGGAGCTGATTGACGCGCGTGAGCTGACTGACGGGCATGAGTTGATTAACGTGCGCGAGCTTATTAACGCGCGCAAGTTGATTGACGCGAGCGGGTTGATTGTTGAGCGCGCGGGCTACTTGGTTCGCCGTTTCGCTTCATGCGCTTGTCGACGACAGATAATCCTCTTAGACTCGAATAACGACGTTCGTTGTCTCCTCTCTGTCTCAAGCTGTGTACGGACACCTATAGGCATTTTTAGATGCCTACAGATACCCTCTCCAAAGCATTTCAGACTCATTTCTTTTATAGAAGAGTCTGGAAGGCTTTGGATAAGATAGGCCTTTTCCTCAATTTTGTAGAGGGACCTGTGAACTGCTTCAATTCTTGACTTCTTTAACCTTTAATCTATTCAGTGTTTTGTCGAATAGATAAAGTTCTTCCGGCGCTGCGTTTATCGTCTGACCGTTGTCAAAATTTTGAATTGAAGTTGGTGTGTAAGTTTCTGAACTTAGCTCGTGTCATTGAGTTGACTTTGAACTGATCATCTTCATCAGAAATTCATATCTGAATCCGATTGAACTCCCTGAAATCATCGTTTGCCTTATTTTGGCGAGATTGCTGATGCGTTGACCGGTCATCGATCTTTACTATAACGCATTGACCGGCGTTAACACAGTTTATACTCGTACGTTTGCTGGAGTCTACATAGTTTAAGCTCTTAAGGCATTAGAGCATGACGGTCCCAAATTCTGGGCTGCAGGACCAACTATTAAAGTTGTTTCGTCTGCCATAATAGTTTAAGCTCACTATTAAAGTTGCTTCGGGATAAAATTCCCCGCGCATGTAAGGCGCGGATTTTGGTGTTATGAATAACAACCTGCCACAATGTCGAATATGTGAGCTTTTCTTCTTTTTACGGTTAAGAACTAACCGACAACGCATGTTAGGCGTTGACTTATCCCTACTTAGGATTCAGGATAAACTTCCCCAGACTGGATTCTGGTGTCTTTTTTAATTGGTAAAAGACTAAACCGGTAACGCATATTAGGCGTTGACTTATCCCTACTTAAGCTTCGGGATAAAATCCCCCGTGCGTGTGAAGCACAGATTTTGGCGTTGAAAATATGGTGTCTTCTCTTGGGGCAAAGACGAACCCGATACTAGAAAGGAAGAATTTTATATTCTATTTCCAGTTACGAAGGAAACTCCAAGTGGGATCTCCACTTCGAGAATCCGGACAAGGCAAAACTAACAGTGGGATCTCCACTCCGAGAATCAAAAAGATTCGGATAACCCTAACTGTCGGAAGGTTTGATTACTGAACTAAAGATGGATTTCTCATTTATCGAGAGTGAATTGTGGTTTTGGTCCTTACTGTAGGAAGGTTTTACCAAATGGGAGGTTTGAGACGATCCTAACTGTAGGAAGGTTTGATCGCTTAATTTGTGGACCTCTCATTCATTGGAGGAATCGAGAGGAGATTTTGGTTGTGGTCCTAACTATAAGAAGGTTTGACCAGGTTGGAGTGGAAGTACAAATCACAGTGGGAGTGTTGACTTGTACCGATTACTCAATGGGGGTTCTTGGTGTCAAGTGATAAAGTACAAATCACAGTGGGAGTGTTGACTTGTACCGATTACTCAATGGGGGTTCTTGGTGTCAAGTGATAAGAACTTAACACGAAGGGGTTTGACAATCGATTACTCAATGGGGGTTCTTGGTGTCAAGTGATAAGAACTTAACACGAAGGGGTTTGACAATTCGTCTAGGATTGGGACATTAAAATTCTGAGTACCATGTCCAGACTCTAACAATGAGGATGTTGAGTACACAGATACATCGAAAGTTTGAGTGGATTTTACCGAAAGGAGTTTTAGTGATCCCACCGTCAATTAGTCTGATCGGTGGGAGATTTTGTGGTGGGAGGCTGTGAGTCATCAACAAAAGGGTGTTCGGAAATCACAATAGATATATGAGTTTAGTGTTTATCACTTTGTTTGTAATGATCGGGTTATCCCTAAGAATATTACATTTAACATTCTTCCGGGAACTTCCTATTACATGAATTATCCACCCCTAGTTTTCTTTGCGAAACTAGGCTTACAATTGTACTCAGTTAGATGACCGGGTTATCCTTAAGAATACCGGGCATAGTACTCTCTAGGAACTTCTCGTGAAAGAAAGGAAACAATTTAAACTCATATATCTATTGGAGTATTGAGAATCAGTTTATACTCGTATACTCTTCGGAGTGTAGGAAGAAGCAGTTTATACTCTTATACTTATCGGAGTCTTCATTCGACTTAATTGAGCGTTATGACGTCGGCTTCAACCAAGGTTTGGATGCTATTCTTGAGAGCGAAGCAAGCCTTGGTAGGATGAAGTGACACCTTGGCATCATCATCAAAGAAGTGAGTGAGGAACAGGTTCTCTAGGTCGTCCCAGCTATTGATACTTCCAGGCTTGAGACGGCGGTACCAATCGAAGACGGTCCCGCGAAGGGTGCCAACGAATGACCGAACCATCAAGGCTTCATTGCCAGAGATCATACCTAAGTGGGATTTAAAATAGATCAGATATTGAGTGAGCGAGCCCTTCCTTAGGTAAAGTTGATCAAGTTGAACTTTGCCGGGTACGGGATCGAATCCCACTCCCTTGGGTAAGGACACGGAATACCGATCCTTTTCACCTCTCAAGCAGACATTAGAGCATTGATTTTGCTCTTGATATCTTTCATTTTCTCATCCTCGCTCGTATCGGGCCTTGGACGATTTGAAAGAGGAATAACACGGCCACCCCCGACATTGTCATCTTTGGTGGAACTACCCCCAGCGTTGTTATCTTTGGCGGGGCCACCCCCGGTGTTGTTGTCTTCAGTGGGGCTACCCCCAGTGTTCTGGTCAACAGGAGGATTCTCAGCATTGATACGTTCATCCACATCTGAATCGCTACCTGCTTGGTCAGCAAGGTTGCGACGGCTGGATTCACCGAACTGATTGGACAAAGCCCGAATTTGTTGGTCATGATCTTCCCTCATCCGTAGCATAGCCATTTCCATTTCAATCTTGAATGCCTCTTTTTGTTTGGTTAGAGCATCCTCGAGAATTTTGGCGATTTGCTCGGTGTTGATCATGAATGCTTCGTGGGATTGTCTTGGGCTGGACACCGTTTTGTCAGAAGCGACTGTAGAGTGGGCATCTGATGCTTCATCATCCGAGGATAATCCCCTTTGCATTCTCTGATAATCTTTTTGTCTAATAGTTCCTGATCGCAACCGGATTAAATGATGCGATATAAGCGGGTCAGAGCTAGAAGGTCGAATCGACTTTCCCTTATCAGCCATATTTATTGTGACTTCCGGAAGTTCGTCACCTTGAATGGCCGATTGTTTCTTGAGGAAACGTTTTGGCTTAGACTTAGTCGCTCTGTTAGAGATCCTCTCGAATACTGAGACCCTCTGCGGAACGGTCTTGGGGAAGCTACATGCTGATAATACTACCCTAATAAGTTCGGCGCATGGGTAGTGAGATTTTGTTTCCTGGGTATTTCTCTTCCGAGATTTGTTCGTACCCCTAGCCCGATAGTACAACTCATCGGTTAGATGACCGGAGCAACTTATCGTGTGTTGGCACGACTCCCTTGGTATAACGTTGTCATCATCAGATGAATATATTTCTTTCAGGGGATTTGCCGTCTTGTTGGCGTTCTCAAGAGTCACGCGTTTAGAGTCACACATTTGTAAGCGTGAACTTTTGACGGGCTCTTGGACTTTAATTTGCCGTCCGAGGCGGTCGATTACGGGAGTTTTTCATGTGCGACCCCCAGCTTGAGTAATTGCTCAGGATTCAGTCACCCAACCCAAGCGTTCTTTGACTGGTGCTTTGCCTTGACCCGCGTGTGAAGGACCAAGATGATCCGTGATCTTCATCTTAAATCGAGACAAATCTATGCTATCACGGTGCTCCACCGGAGGCGCGGAACTCGAAGGAATCGACGAAATAGGTGCAGAACGTCTTCTGTCTTGACCTTAGCGCGGGTCAAATTTGAGTGACCCGCGGGTAGGAGGGTCGGATCCAGGTGACCCACGGGTAGGAGAGTCGGATATGGGTAACCCACAGCTTGGAGGGTCGGATCGGGGTGACCCACGAGCAGGAGGGTCAGATTTGGAAGACCCGCGAGCAGGAGGGTCGGATCTGGGTGACCCACGGCTTGGAGGGTCGGATCTGGGTGACCCACGAGCAGGAGGGTCGGATCTGGGTGACCCACGAGCAGGAGGGTCGGATGTCTATTTTTATTCTGGGTTGTCTTTATATTCTTGCTATGTGTGATCGGGGACCTGTGACTTCGCATTGTACTTATTTCTAGACGCTTAGAGTATTGGATTGAGAAGAAAAGAAAAGAGAAAAATAATGATATTGTATATTTCTTCTCAATCTAATACGTCGCGGGCTTGTTCACATTCCGATTCCTAGGTATTTTGGGAAACGGGGCGTGGCAAGGAGGGTCGGATCTGGGTGACCCGCGAGCAAGAGGGTCGGATCTGGGTGACGCGTTAGCAGAAGGGTCGGATCTGGGTGACCCGTGAGCAGGAGGGTCGGATATGGGTGACTCACGAGCAGGAGGGTCGGATATGGGTGACCCACGAGCAGGAGGGTCGGATCTGGGTGACCCACGGCTTGGAGGGTCGGATCTGGGTGACCCACGAGCAGGAGGGTCGGATCTGGGTGACCCGCGAGCAGGAGGGTTGGATCTGGGTGACTCGCGGCTTAGAGGGTCGGATCTGGGTGACCCGCGGCTTGGCGGGTCGGATTTGAGTGACCCGCGAGCAGGAGTGTCAGATCTGAGTGACCCGCATTTTTTGATCTTTTTGGCCGCTATTTCGGACTTTGGCCTTCAAGTTTGATGCAGCCTTGATTGTTTCTTGGCTACGTCCTTCTGCATCTTTTGTGCTTTTTGCATAAGAATTTGCGTGTGTGTAAGTGTACGGCGCTTCTGAATTCGCTCCTCACGTGTTGAACGGATCCTTTTGACTTGGATCCATTCACTTGTTGATGATTTGGAGGAGGGGGCGTTTGCTCGCTGTTGGGTCGCTTGATGCTCCTTAAATTTCAGATCCGCCTCATAACGGAACTCGTCTATCGGCTCCAAAGCCTTAGCAAGCTGATGTGCGTGGCCTTGATGTTGCTTTTGATGTGCCCTCTTCGATAGGATTGGCATGCCTTCAGTACTCAACTCATTGATTGAGGAGGAATTCAGATCTGTAGATCCTACCTCGTTGGAAGCCAGAGGGGCGTTGCAAAGTGAGAGGGTAGCAGTAACGGGGGCCTTGACCTTCCTGTGCTTACGAGGGGCGGAGGATCTAGAGGAGAAGGACGAAATATACTTCTCAAACTTCAGTTGGTCGAACTCATATTCGACCACTTCTTCAACCGGGATGCAGACCCGAGGTTGCGACACGACAGCTTCGGCAACAAAGCTGTTGGGTCCCACTATGGTCGCTAGTTTGTTTGCGTCGAAAGTTAATTTATTTATTGCAGTATTCATTACAACTTCAGTCGTTATAATGAAAACAAAAAAAGATAGTCTTTTTATAAGACTTTCACACAATCAAAACAAAAATTACAACTCTCGTCAAAACAAATATAGGGAGATCGTTTATCGGTCTTCTGCTTGTGTAGAATCTTTGCCTGTGCCGACGATTTTGATATCCGTGGACCGCCTTAGATCTGGATCCGGTTGATGGAAAATTAGGCATAACTTCTCCTTCACCGAGGGAGTATTTAATTGAAGCGCTGAAATCGACCAAGCGAAATCAGTAGCTCTTCTCGAGATTAAGACTAAGCCTAATCTCGAGGAATGAACGGACGGGTGAGATATGGGTTCAGATCCTTCGAAAGCCTTCCTCTTTATGCTGAAGTTCACCGGGATCTGACTTGCCTCCGCTGTAAATTCGTGCTCCTTTGACTCCTTAATCCGGCAGTACCTCGTCCTCTTGATAATAATCCGCCCCCGCTGAAAGGAGTCCCTAGGCCTGTATTTATAGGCTTCAGTTGGGGGGTTTTCAGATGAGAACGATGGATTTGGCCTTATCTTCAGTTGATAACGGCCTAACCATGTTTGTAGATGAGATTAAGTCAGTTAGGAACCTCTGGAACTGAAAAGATCTCGTTAATACTCGTCGAAACCGCCAAAAACGCGTTAGGGGGTCAAAACAGCGCGGGGGACGTTGCT
>NC_033803.1:37612331-37711066 GCF_001876935.1 Asparagus officinalis
CTGACCCGCGAGGGGCGCGGGTCGGATTGAACCGACCCGCGCCCCCTGCGGGTCAACTCCGTCTGATCCGCGCTTGCGCGGGAAGTCTGGCTTTTTGCTAAACTTTTGTTTTCTGACTTTTCAAGACTTGTATTTTCCACCATTTTACGTAATTGATCGTCTTGTTGACTTGTACGCTTCATTGCGAGACTGACCGTCGAACGCGCGTTGGTTGACGTGCGCGTGTTTGATTGATGCGCACGAATTGATTAATGCGCACAAATTGAATGACGCGCGCGAGCTGATTGACGTGCGCGAGCTGACCGACACGCACGAGTTGATTGATGTGCGCGCGCTTATTAACGCGCACAAGTTGATTGACGCACACGGGTTGATTGTTGAGTGCGCGGACCACTTGGTTCGCCATTTCGCTTCATGCGCTTGTCGACGACAGATAATCCTCTTAGACTCGAATAACGACGTTCGTTGTCTTCTCTCCGTCTCTAGCTATGTACGGACACCTATAGGCATTTTTAGACGCCTACACAAAACGTCTGTGTGAATGTAGTCCAATATACCTTGGGTATTGTGAATAACGGTGCCGAATTTCACTTTTGTCTTCTTCCAAAGTATGCAATGTTCACACAGCTCCATCTTGCAGGTCTTTGCACCCTTCAATAGCCCCTGCTTCGTTAATACCTACAGGGACTTATCACTAGTGTGTCCTAATCTCATATGCCATAAGTTGGTAGTATCTTCCTCTGTGGTAATCGAAGCTGCCAGACCCCCTGTTATTGTCTTGCCCTTCAAGTAGTAAAGGTTCTTTTCCCTAACACCTCGCATCACCACCATGGACCCCTTTGTGACCTTCAGAGTCGCATTCTCCAAGATCACCTTATTGCCAGCTGCCTCCAAAGTTCCAAGCGAAATGATATTCTTCGTCAATTGAGGAACGAACCTCACTTCCTTCAGCTCCTGAGTCACCCCGTCACACGTCCGGATCCGTATTGTACCAATATCACTAATAGGACATACGTGATCATTACCCATGAGCACGACATCCCCTCTTTCCAACTCTTCAAAGCTAGAGAACCAATCTCTCCTAGGGCAAATATGGTATGTAGCACCAGAATCCATCATCCACTCCGTAGAGTTAGCGTAACAAACTAACGGTAATGCAGAGCAAGAATAGCCTGAAGAATCCGTATCTGAATTGTCGTCACTAGCATTGACAACATTCACTTCCGAAGCTCGTACAGCTTTCCCTTTATTCTTCCCAGCTTTATCCTTTAACTTTGGGCAGTCGTTCTTCCAATATTCTTCTTCTTTACAAAAGCGACATTGATTCATTCCAATACTCTTATGGCACCTCTATTCCTCGATTTTGAGCGGTTGAACTGGCGACGGTTTGGATCACGGCCTCGAACTGCTAATGCATCTCCCGATGCTTTCTCGGAGGGTTCACCATCACTCTTCCTCAAGTCATAATTCACCAAAGCCGAGGTCATCTCCTTATAGCTAATGGTAGTTCTTCTATTGATCATAGTGAGAACGAATGTACCGTAATCATCCTCGGGTAACGAACACAAAAGTAACATCGCCTTGTCTTCATCCTCAACCATGATATCCACATTGGCCATATCTGAAAGTAGCTTCGTGAAATTGTTGACATACTCCATGATGGAAACTCCTCTCTTCATCTTGAATTGGTAAAACCTCTTCTTCAAGTGAAGCTGATTCTCAATGCTTTTCGTAAGATATTTCTCATTAAGTGTTTCCCACATTCTTTTCGCTGACGTCTCGTTCATTATGTCATAAATAAGATCCGGTGTTAAGCATGTCCGAATAACTCCACAAGCCCTACTATTTATCTTCTTCCAAACCTTATCCTCCATATCAGGGGGTTTATCTTATAACTCAAGAGTCTCCTCCAAATTCTGTGCATCCAAGGCGTCCATCACCTAACACCTCCACAATCCAAAATTAATCTTTTCGTCGAAGTTCGGAACATTAATCTTGGTGTTATTGATGCTCAGACTCAATATCGCCTTCGTAAGAGATGAATCTGATGTGCTTGCTTCTCCCATGTTGTCGATATAACTCTTCAGATAGGAATCCTTCACCAAATCCTTCGAACAAGCCTCAAGCCAAACCTGATGCTCTGATACCACTTGTTGTGTGTAGCAGGAATTTCGGCAGCACCTCTGGTGCGCAAAGTGTACAACAAGAGATTAGATCACAACGGAATTCCTGTTTCACAAAGAAAATAAGAACCGAAAGCAAAATAACTCAACAAAGTGAGATATCAGCTCTTCCTCTCATCAGTTCTAGGACTGACTTGTCGAGGGAATCTACAAGCTATACAAATCACGGAAAGACAAATAATTTTTCGTGGTTCGGCAAATAGCCTACGTCCACAGGGCAAGGAGGGGGGAGATCTATAATTAGAAGGAGAGAATACAACTAGGGTTTACAATCACACAATCTAAACCCTCACACAAACTCTCAGATCCCTCACACAAATACTCTCTCAAAGGGATGCACAAATCAAAGAACAGCTACAAAAAAACTTTACTTTTTCTCTGTGAATAGCCGCCAAAACACCTTGTACTTTGCTACTTGCTGCAGCCTTTTTCTTGCGCTCAAAATCAGCCTCCTTCGCACTGCTCCTCTGCTACTTGCTTCCCGCAGCCGCAATTTTATAAAAAAAAATTCAAAAACCTCCTTGCGCTAAAACCCTAGGCAATTTTCGGTGTGCATTTATAAGCACGAGTGGATTTCCTCGGGTGGGCCTTCGTGGGCCAAATCTCTTCACGAGATAGTTTGCTCGTGGTCTCCACAAAACGCGTGAAAACCCACGCGTTCACAGCGCCTGCATCCAAAACGCCACGAAAGACATCGGCTCCACAAAACGCGCCAAATCTCTTCACGAGATAGTTTGCTCGTGGCAAGGGTTTGATTGATTGTTTCGAATCCCCAACAACTGGTATCAGAGCTTCGTTCAGCAATTTGTGTGAAAGCCATGGCAGAGGAAAACAAATCAAAGATCAAGAAGTTTGACGGTTCAGACTTCGCCTACTGGAAGTCGCAGATGGAGGACTATCTGTACCAGAAGGACTTGTATCGCCCGTTGATGGGCAAGGAAAAGGAAAAGAAGAAGGAGGAGTCAGATGGTGATTGGGAGCTACTGGATAGGAAGGCTCTAGGGCAAATTCGGTTGTCGCTCGCCAAATCAGTAGCCCACAATATTCTGAAGGAGAAGACGACGGTGGGGCTTATGGAAGTGTTTGCGAAGATGTACGAGCAACCATCGGTAGCAAACAAAGTGCATCTAGTCAAAACTCTTTTTAACCTCAAGATGGCAGAAGGATGGTCCTTCACGATGCATCTCAGCGAGTTCAACACGATTGTTGATCAGCTTATCTCCGTGGACATCACATTTGATGACGAAGTGCAAGCCCTATTGATTCTATCGCAGTTGCCGGATAGTTGGGCAGGTTGTGTGACGGTAATCAGCAATTCGGCGGGGAAGTTGAAGCTGAGTGAGGTTGTTAGCATGATTCTATACGAGGAGGTTAGAAGGAAATCGTCCGAATCAGAAGGTTCAGGTTCAGCTCTAAGTTTCAAGCAGAGAGGCAGAAGCCAGAAAAAAGGAAACCAGGACAAGAATAGGTCGAAATCAGTAAAGAAGAGGTCGAACTCGAAGGTTAGGCCTATCAAATGAAAGTGTTGGAACTGCGGCCAGGGGGGGCCATATGTCTTCAGTCTGCAAAAGTCCAAAGAAGAATGCGGGTGAGCAGGAGGCTCATATCGTGTAGGATGCCTTGATTCTTGCAATGGACAACGATTTAGATTCTTGGGTCATCGATTCAGGAGCCTCTTTCCACGCCACTGCTAACAGGAAGCTATTTCAGAATTATGTAGCAGGGGACTTTGGAAAAGTGTATTTGGGGAACAACGAGCCCTGTAATATTGTTAGAAAGGGTGAAGTGCAGATTCAGATGAAGGACTCTAAGTGGACCTTGAAGAACGTAAGACACGTACCGAAGCTGAAGAGGAATCTTATTTCGGTGGGACAGCTTGGAGCATAAGGCTATGTTTCGACATTCACAGGGGACTTGTGGAGAATCTCTAACGGTACGATGATAGTTGCTCGAGGCAACAAACTAGGAGCTCTCTACCTCACCTTACATGCGAGTGACACCCTCACAATTACAGTTGGCAAAGAGAGTACAGATCTGTGGCACAACAAGCTAGGGCACATGAGCGAAAAGGGGGTGAAGATTTTGCATTCACAAGGAAAGCTAACCGGGATCGACGTCGTGGAAGTTGGGGTTTGTGAAGACTGCATCTTTGGGAGGCAGAAGAGGGTTAGTTTTCAGAAGGACTACTCCAGGGACGCCGCAGCAGAACGACATTGCAGAGAGGATGAACAGGACCTTGACAGAGCGTGCCAGGAGCATGTGTTTACATGCAGGTCTGCCTAAGACATTTTGGGCAGATGCAGTGCATACAGCAGCCTACCTTATTAATCACGGGCCATCAGTTTTATTAGATTTTTGGATTCCAGAGGAGGTTTGGAGTGGCAAGAAGATAAATCTCTCACACTTGCGGGTATTTAGTTGCGTGGCTTATGTTCATATCAGTGACCATGTCAGGGACAAGCTAGAAGCTAAGTCACAGAAGTGCACATTCATTGGATACGGCATTGATGAGTTCGGGTATCGCCTTTGGGATGAGAAGAACAGGAAGATCATCAGAAGTAGGGACGCGTGAATATTCAATGAGGATGTGATGCACAATACAAAGAAAGATGGCCAAGGATAGCCAAAGCAGTGGGGAGCCAGGCATTTAAGATACAGATGGATCTGAGTACATGGATATCAGAAAGAACTTCCAGACAGGGGAGATGATGTTTGTTCTGATCCACAGAATCAGAGGAGATCCAGGTGCAGAAGAAAATACCCGGGCGTGAGGCTTAGAGGTCATCCAGGGTACCACACCACAGCACCAAGGAAATCGACCAAATATCTTTCATCTCTTGACTACTTATTATTACCAGTATAGCGGTGAGCCGGAAAGCTATGAAGAGCATTACGAGTGATGGAATCTCAGCAGTGGGAGCATGCGATGTAAGAGGAAATGGATTCTGCTACTCACTAATGAGACTGGTGAGTGTAGCCGCAGCTACCTGCACGAAGAAGGGCCTTACCATAACCAATGGGTCTACTGGGTTAAGCAAGAGAGTGAAGGAAGCAAGAGATTCAAGGCCCAGATTTAGTAGTAAAGCAGAGTTTCAATACGGAAGGCAGTGGACTCACGGCAGATATTTTCGCCCTGTTATGAGACTCAGCAACGCATCCAGAGTGGTGTTGAGTTTGTGGCATGCCAGAAGATCTCTTTCTTGAGCAGTTAGATGTGAAGCACTGCCTTTCTTCATAGTGACTTGGATGAAGAAATGCTACATGAAGCAGCTTGTTGACGTTCATTGAAGAAGGAAAGGAAGAGATTGTGTGCAAGTCTCCAAGAAGAAGCTTATATGGTTTGGAAAACCAGACTCTGAGACAGTGGTATAAGAATTTGCATTAAGCTTCATGCAAAAAAAAAAAACAAAAGACATGGCTACAGAATAATGCAATTCGGCATCATTGCTAGTTATTTCAAACGGTTGCGAGTCGCAGCTTCAGTTAATTTGTTATTGTATGTTGCTGACGATGGTTGGTAGCAGGACGCTGTTTGGAGGAGATAAACAGTTTCGAAGAAGCAGGCTGCAAAGGAATTTGCAATGAAGGAATCTGGGCGGAGCGAAGTAGATTCTAGGGGATGGCGAATCAGTAGGAAAAATTTTGGAAGCTGAAGGGACATTGAGATTGAGGCCAAGCTGAATACATGAGAAGGTATTTCAAGAGGTTAACATGCAGAATGGCTAACAGTTGTTAAGCCACACCGCCTTGAGGTCAGTTCAAGCTATCTGAGGAGCAATCGCCATATAGACAGATGCAGAATATGAGAGAATCAATGGCAAGGGTGCCAATTCTTACGCCAATTGGGAGTCTGCATGTAACGCGATGGTGTTGCAGAATGACAGACCATCACCCATGCAGTGGGAGTCTGTGAGCAGATTGCAGGCAATCCAGGAAGCAGCATTGGGAGGCAGTGAAGTGGATAAAGCGGTAACTTGAGAGGGACTAACGAAACAAAGGCATTATGTTTCAGGAGGAAGGAGTTGGTACTACGGAATACGTGGATGTGGAGCTTCGTGCGGTGATCATGATACGAGCGAAAGCACGCACGGGGTATGTTTATACCTTCTAGTGTTGATGACAGTGAAGCTGGGTCTCACGTTTACAGAAGATTGTGCAGCTTTGTCTACAACCGAGGCGCAGTATGTTCGGCGGTGCACTGAAGCAAGCAAGGAGATGATCTGGTTGAACGTTGGCTTGGAAGAGTTGATCTGAAGGCAAGGGAGATGAGTCCTAATTATCATCAAATGACATTTGCACTAAAAAATCCAGAACATTGATTTGTACACTGTGGTTTGCTTTAGACAAGGTTGATTAGTTGATCATAAACATATATTATTCACATTTTTATGCTTATATTTCATATCACATATGTGAGATTAGCATTTTACGTACTATTAACTATCATATGCAAACATCCGTATATGGCATTCTGATATTTACCAAATATCCCGACTATTTACCATATATCCGCCGATATTTTCCGGCGATTATCGCGCAAATTTGATATGAATTTTTGTCATCCGATGTTTCCGCCTGTATCTGATATTTAAAAACGCATAATTGAAAACAGTAAACGCTAGGGTCCCTCTTCTTTTTTGAATAAGTTTTTCATTTTCCTTCAGCTTGTGAGAAATAACATGCATTATTTGAAAAGGTATAGTTTCCTGAAGTTATTAATGACATCATGTAAGAATAGGAGCGCCTTGTCCCTGTTTAGTATTAGAAAAATTCATATCCGAGCTGTATCTTTATATCTTGACTAGAATCGCCTTATATCTTGACCGATGCCACCGCGCTAGCATTGCAGGATGTCAAATCAAGTCCTATTATCAACAGGTGAACGCTGGCAGGAACTTTGGATGCCATATCAAGTCTATTATGAAGAGTACAGAGGCGACTTCGACTTGTTTAACGTCTTCTAAGAGTGACATTTCCTTGCCTGTAACTAACCACAAGGAGAATTTTTCTTACTCTGGCATTGCATTTCCTTCCACTGATTCAAGAAGGTCTTTAGAAGACTTCATAGCAGTAACATAGGATTTTGGATCTTTCTCTATGGACACAACACACATTCCAATGCCAACACGTTTCTTTCACGTATTTGAACTCATTCCTAATTGACAAATTAAAAACTGTACGAGAATAATCTTCTTACTTCTATTTCTACTATATAGAAATTTTCTGTATACATCCCCTTAAATCAAGCGTCATTGCGAATATCTAAACTCTCAAGTATTTTGTAAAGCAATCTAAAATGCATCCAACTTAGAGGAAAATAACACCCAAAATATAAATCATGCGCATTGGATAGGTATATTTGTAAATTGTAGTATAGAAAATATAAAAAAACAATCAAATTTTCATATTTGAAATATTAGTCCCTTACATCTTCATATTTTTGAAATTAGTTCCATTAAAATTGTTGAAATTATTATTAAGATCTCTCCAATCTTAAAGTTACTTTGAAATTCAGTCCCTTCAATCATGGAAATTGGCTATTAATTAGGTACGCGCCATTTGCTTAGAGTTACAGGGACTTTGCTGTCATCCAATAATCAACATAAATGTGAAATGGTTACAGAGTTATATGCCTGTTGGATGGAGGGTAGAAGAGGGGAAGGGAAGGGAATTTTCATTTTAACTTGTTTGGTGAGTTTCATTTTGGAGGGTAAAGGAGGGACATGGAGGGGAAGATTTGGGCGCCAATTCCTTACACGACCCAAATTGGGTGTAATCGGAGGGGAAGGGCAAGGAAGGGAATTTTTCCGCTTGCCTTCGCCTCGCTCTCTTGCGCTTCCCCTAAATAAAACTTCTCCAAACACACCAATAGGGATGTTTTGTCCTAATGGAAATATTAACTTTGGAAACATTTGTCAATTGGAGAAATTTTTAAAAAACTGGCTCATTTTTCTATAAAATATTAGGCAAAATTGACTTTTTTAAAAAAAATTTTTAGCAAAAAATGACCTCATTTTTTTAGGCATGTCCAACATCTGATTGTCAACGAGGTCGATTTGTAAATATCGATTTTAAAATACGCGAAGACGTAGTACAGTCCCCGTATAATTAATATGGCAAGGGACTACTAGTCCCTGTATTTTATAGGTAATATACTGCAAAACTCGACGGCAGCTATTTTGCTAGTCGTGATGATATGGACAAAAAGATTGTAATTTTGCCATAATCATTTTTCAGCAAAAGAGTTAATTTTGGTAGTTCATTCAAAAAAAATTGTTAAAAATTTTTACATTTTCATTTCCATACATTGACAAAGTGAGCTAGGTATAGCTATATGAGCAGATAGAATGTTAAATCCCTATAATTTTACAGTGTCACTATGAACAGTATGAATTTGTTTTATGGTCTAGTAGCTAGGCTAGCAGCTATTCTGTGTATTCTTTCACTAAGCTTGGCATGAACTTAGGATTTACCTCAAACTTGATAGGGTGATGATGTAATACCCCATCCTTCAATTTATTCTCTCCATAATCTACTTGTGGACCATTGATGATGATAGTGATTAAAGTACCATGAAGATTTAAGTGTAGTAGCCGATTCAGTGCGATTTTTGAACAATGGTTTAGCTAAATCAACCACCGTGCTAATACTGAGTGGATCCCACGACTTACATCGCGGCGAACGGGCTCGGCGAGTCGCCGCATACGTGACAGATGCATATCCCACCAATAACCTTCTATGAATTAATAGGGATATTAGGTTCCAAATATTTAGAAGGGACATCATATTTTATTCCAAAATTTCGCAATGTCGCATGGCAGCAATTATCCGCATTTAACTTGGCGCTTTTTTTAGATCGCTCCTACTTTTTAGTTAGAATCATTAAAATCAACAGATTATTTGATGATGACCACTGCACACTGGCAAACTTTACTGGCCATTAATCTTAAATAACATGTATTACCATCGCGCAATTTATGTTGTAAAGTCACCTAAGCGCAGAGAGTATACAATTGGTTGTAACCAATTTAGCTCATATTACTTGTTAGTAGTTAGCGAAGTATATATAACAGAAACCCTACTATATGCTAGGACATTTTGGACTCGCTATTCAATCAAGCAAACAACACCAAAGCAAAAACATGAGCCATCTCCTTAGCATCTTTTCCTCGCTGCCTCTCCTCCGCTGCCGGCTTTCGCTCGGTGCCCTTCTACCATACGCTAGTGGCCTCAGTAACTACACTTCCAATAGCGACTACAAATAAAACCTCAATCACTGCCTCCGCATCCTCACACTCGCAACGCAAGCTCCCTCTCACCACCACACAACTGGTTCGACGCCGAACCACCGTCTACGGCCTCTTGCCTCTGCGCGAGGTGCATGTCGGTGCTCGTCCAAATTGCCGGCGCCTGCATCCACAGACACGCGACGCAAAAGACATCCGGCTCCCTCTGCGCCAGCTCAAAAAAAGCCACAGTCCTGGTAATGGCAATGCGAGCTGCCGATACTGCTAACCTGCGCCTTGCTTCTCCTGCACTCCAACTAACACGGCTCTTACTTTTTGGCACAACCTGAAGAACGTTACCAAATAAAATGTTCGAGTTTCATCAGGTTGCAAGAAGGAGCTTCTAGATGATATTACAGGCTACACCGCCTACAACTCTCGCCTAACTATGTTGCGCGGACACTGGGCACGCGCGATGACAGACGCAACAGGCAACCGCCAGCTTCAACGGCTGAGTGGACTGCACAGTGGGCACGAGGGAGCCTGTCGGCTGAAGATTGTGGTCAGTGTTTGATAGTGGCACGGGCCAATGTACAAGGCTGGTTCTGAAGCAAGCAGCTAGGGAGGAGGATTATACGCAAGAGCTGTAATTTTAGGTATGATATGTATGGGTTTTATCAAGGGAAGGCCGGATGTTCTGCTTACATCTCAGCGACTCCAGTGAAAACGTGGACTCCGACCGCTTGCTCGCGGACACTCAGGCTCCAGCATTAGAGACAGGTATATATTGATTGGGAACGCTTCTGTTCTTAATTCTTTTGCGTAACTTCATGATAAATTAGATAGGGTTAGTGTTTGTGCAAATTTGGGCAGTAAAAGAAACGAAGACAAATTGAAATTTGTATTCTTTTAAATCAGTTACATACAATTGGATTTCCTGTTACAAAAGAGAGGAGAATAAAATTTGATATCTCCCCTTGATGTTTAATTCTGGGTTGCTTCACAGGTGACGATGGCAAGTGCCTCCCTCGAATGCTCGGCATTGCAAGTTTGCTCGTCCATTAACGATCCGAACGTCTTGATTCACTAGGATACGTGGTCTTCTGCATCAACGATTTGATGTTATGGAGAACTCTAAAGAGTTGAAACAGCTCTATGAAAGAGTTGATTTAACCGAACATCGGTCTATAACCAAGGGTGCAAGAAAGCTCATGTTGTTGATTCTCCAAAGCTCGCAGAATTCCTCTCAAAAGATCTCTTCTTGGCGTGCCAAACAAGACAGGATAAAGATCCAGCCCAAATCGCAGGATCGCGAACTAAGCTAATTTCTTAGTTATTTAGAAGGCATTAAGGGGTGTAACCGCCTGCTCGCTTAAATCATCGGCTCCTAATAAGTGGGTCTAATAGGATGTAACACGCCGCCTTAAATGCACTCCTGAGGTGGAGTTGTGGATGCCCGCTCAGCATGCGTGGGAAACGGTTTTTGAAAACGCGTTCAGCTCGTGTTGAACGGGTCAAACGCATAAATCCCTGCGTTCTGGCGTGAATGCCTGGCGTTCAAACGGGCGTATCTGGAAGCCTCGCGAACCGTAGCGTCTGGACAGCTCGGACGCAGCGTCTGGAAGCTATATTTGGGCAGCAATTGGAAGCTGCGTTTGCAGCGATTTGGAAGGCTGGGCGTTTGCAGGCGATTTGGACAGCTGTGTTGGCGTAGTTTCAGCAGCATTTAAGAGTGGCGTTTTGCCGCGGCGATGGAAGGCTGCGTTAGCAGCTTTCAGAAGGCTGCGTTGTGGCCGAAGGCATGAGGCTGGGCCGTGTAGCAGGATGGAAGCTACGTTGGTACAGATTTAGAGGCTTGCCGTTTGTGGGACAAGGTTTGACGCTGTGTCACGGCTAAAAACACTGCGCTTGCATGCCGGTACGCGGGGAGGAACTTCGCACGTCTTCAGTTTAACAGAGCACCCGTCGATTTGTTAGTCTCTTTCTTATCAGAGGGCGTTGCAAAAGATTATTATTTGTAATCTGGCTTTAGTCTTTGATTGTGAGAGTCGTCCAGATTGGTAAGGCTCCGGATGTTCGATTATGAAATCTGTTGATCATAGCAGCTTTCATCAGTTGTTATGAAGAATCAGTCAATAATTGTAAAGCCTTCAAATCGATCTTACATGAAAGCTTCAAATTGTGGCCTTTCTGGAAGTCGTTGAAATTGTAACCTGCTATGTTGCTGTTTAAATGGGATAAGGCTATCTGTTTGTGATTATTTTTGACATCCTATAGAACCCATCTCCAAAGTTTTTCGAAAGTTCGCACCGGGGTTGACTGGGACGAATTTTTTGGAAATAGCTTTGGCATCTGCACTCCTGATGCTTGGCAGCTGTTGATTACTTGTCACGAAGGAGTTGTTCCTCGCTGCACGTCGCGTCAAAGGCAGCGTTGGTTGAAGGGATTTACGCGGTGCCAGGAGCCTCCATTCAGCTATGGCCCGCAAACATTCGTAGGATTTTTGGGCGAAACGCTTAGCCATCAACGATTTGATAAAGCCATTTACGCGACTTACCCGTTTTAGTCGGGCTAAGCAATGGATTATCTAAGTCCGTTCCACATGTAAACGTTGTGGCTAAGAGAATGCAACGCCTGCTTAGACTTGATGCTATGCATTTTGAATACATTAGACTTTGTCATCTATTTCTTCCATGTGTTCACTTGAAACACTGAAAGAACAAGTTCGAAGCGCCAGACGGTGTAATATTAACTTGCATGAATTTTCAACTAGAGTGAAATTCTAAAACATTTCTTTATTATCACTAAAGGATAATTCGCAGATAAATTATTTAATCTGCTTAGGGATTTTATAATCGACAAACTTGCTATGTCTTGTAAAAAAAATGATTAACAAGTGTGATGTTAACCTAACAGTATTTTTTTATGGAGCCTATCACTCTCTGCTCCGTTACGAGAGTCGATAATTGAAAAGTGTTGGCGAATCAGGAACAACTTTGCATTTGAGCCTATGCTCTGTTGACATGAGTCGATCAGTGTAAAGTGTTGCGAATTGGAAGGCAACTGTTGAGACCTATCGCTCTGTGACAAGAGTGCGATAAGATGGAAAGTGTTGCGATGCGCAGCCAACTTTAATGAACCTATCGCTGCTGTGACAAGAGTCGATAAGTGGAAAGTGTTGCGATAGGAACAACGTTGCAGGAGCCAATGCGCTCTAATTGACGGAAGAGTCGCATAAGTTAATTTGTCAGCAGGGTGTTTGATAATTAACGTGAGCAAGAGATGTTTGCGATCGGAGCAACTTTATTGGACTTATCGCATCCTCAATTGCAATCAGGATGATAAGTGGAATTGTCAGAGGTTTGGTGTTACGGTGACAGGTATTTGTATTGGCGATTGGAGGCAAGCTTTGTTGGAGCTTATCATCCTATTGACGGAGGATTGATCAAGTGGGTTGTCCATCAAAAAGAGGTATGATTTGAACGTACAGATTTTGTTGCATTGGAGCAAACTTTGTGGACTTATCATCTGCTAGTTGTTACGAGGATTGATAAAGTGGGATTGTCAGAGGGGTATGATGTTAACGTAATAAGATTGTGTTGCGATGGGAGCAACTTTGTGGAGCTTAATCATCCTATTGACAAGGATTGCATACAGTGGGTTGTCAAAAGGTAATGGATGTTAACATGATAAAGAATTTGTGTTTGCGATTGGAGCAACTTTGTGGACTTTATCATCCTATTGACGAGGATTAATAAGTGGGTTTTGTTAGAGGTTTCATTGTTAACGATGAACGGGAATTTGTGTTAAGCAAAATAGCAGCAACTTTGTGGACTTATGCATCCTCATTGCAGAGGATTGCATAAGTGAATTTGTCAGAGTTTAGTGTTAACCGTGACAGGATTTGTGTACTTGTGACTTGGCACATAGATTTTGTAAATTACGTCTCGGCTGGGCGCAAACTTGCTAGGATGAGTTTAATCATCAGGAAAGCGATGAGTTCTGATACTTTATGATTTGAAAAAGATTTTGAAGACTTAGTGTCTTGCTGGGGAAGAAATTGCGAATTTGTGCAATTTTGAGGAGCCTAATCATCCTAATTGGTAATTGATTGATAAGTTGATTGTCAGAGGTGTATGTTGTAACGTGACAAATTGAGAGTCAAATGCGAGTTGAATGCAATACTCTATGGGGATGATGATCGTCCGAGACAGTATAATATAACTTGACTATGTGAAAAGCATTCGTTACTGTTAATCCAGTGGATTTCGCAAGTAACCACACCACCCAGTCTTGAAATAAGACTAGCAGGGGAATAAAAAGAGATAGACAAGACACATCACCTAGTGGAGGGCACCTATCCCATGAAGTCGGAATAGAGCAGCACATTACCTGGTAGCCATTATCTGATGAGTTGGACGTGATCAGAGGTAACTGTGATAGTTTTGTGGGAGCATGTCCCATATTATTGAAAAAGGTTCAAGTTGATAGGAGCTATCAACAGGTAAGCTATTAACGTGATAGTTTTGGTGAATCTTGGCCATCCTACTTGACAGAGGATTTTGGCAAGTTGATGGACTAAAAAATCAATGTAAACTGTTAACGGTGATAGTTTTTATGGACATTACCGATGCCTACTTGAAGAGGATTGACAGTTGATGGACTATGCAGTGGTAAATGTTTAACAGTGCATGTTTTGTGGACCTGCCATCCTATTGGAAGAGGATGTGACTAGGAGAATTTGGAGAATGGATTATCAGAGGTAAGCTGTAAGCTTGATAGTTTTGTGGATCCGCCATCCATATTGAAGAAGATTGGTGCAGGGAATTTGGAGGAAATGAACTATCAGATGTAATTGTTGAACGTGATGAGTTTTTGCTGATCCCCATGCCTATTGAAGAGGATTGGTGGAAAAATTTGGAGAAAGCTAGACTCATCAGAAGGTAACTGTAACGTGATAGTTTTGGTGAACCCGCCATCCCTATTGAAGAGGATTGGTGGGAAATTTGGAGAACACTAAAACACATCAAGAGGTACTATTAAACGTGATAGTTTTGATGGACGCGGCGCCATCCTATTGAAGAGGATTGGGGGAATTGGTTTAACGTGATCAGTTTTTGGTGATTTCGTGTGCACAGAGGTATTGGCTATTGAAGGCATCGACACTCAAACAAAAAATATTACTCACTAATTGCCAATTGAACATAAAACCAACCCCCAGTCTTGAAGCAAGTACAGAGGGAAAAAGGGTAGACATGACAACATCGCCTAAGTGGGTTCATCTATCTAATGGAGTTTGACTATCAGAGGTAAGTGGTTAAGCGTGCATAGTTGTTGGACCCGGCATCCTACTAAAGAGATTAGCTTCCAGTAGCCGTAGTATCTTCTCCTTCTGAATGAGAAGATTGAGGGCTTGGGCCTGATTGTCGCTCGGGTGGTTGGATCCTTCGCTACTTTGGCTCTTAACTTGATACCTGCAATACATCTTTTGAGCCTGTTCGCACTTGCAGAGATTAGTTGTCTCCAGGCAACAGTCGCATTCTGAACCTAGCAATTTGTGCTATTAAGGTCGGTCCCGCTGTAAAGTTGTGTCGACGTGTCTCCACTAAGGTAGACTGTGTCATACTGTCGGACATCGCAAAGCCATGTTTCGAAACCTTTTGCACCAAAAGCTTTGACGCCTACTCCCTCTCTTAATATTTAGTGGCGAGAAGGGTATGGATGGAGACTTCTTGTATCCTCTTCAAAGAATCTTTGACAGAAGAGTCATCTCTATAGATGCCGGCTCAAACTTTTGGATACATCTCGTAGGCAGTTTTCTGAAACTCATTCAAGAAGGCTAACTCCTTGAGGGTGCCAATGAATAATGCAAAGCTAATATGGCATCGTTTGATATCATATTCCAGTCTAGTGACTTGAAATGATAGATATGGTTGGTTCGTGATCCGTGCCGTCAGGTTTGTAAGGCGTCGGGACCACTCAAATTTTGAGGATCAAGGGGCTAAATCACATTCGACAGGATTAGGGCTTGAACGAACTCCCTGTTCCCTCGTCTTGGAGTGAGGGCTCCTGTTAGGCATATGGCATTGAGGCGGGCTTCAATTCTTGCCATTTTGGCAGACTGGAGATTCTGCTGTTTCTCACGTCTCCTCTTCGCTTGCATCCATCAGAGGAAGATTCGCAGGTTGTGGGTTTCTTTAGGGTCAGACAGCCGTGTCATTCACCACTTTTACCACTTCCTTTGCTTGTGTGGGTCCGGGATGAAGACATCTTCTGCTCTGGGAGATTCTTGCCTAGGTGGGCAGAATCTGTCTTCTGAAGATTTGGCTTGTCTGCGACGTTTTGATTCATCCAGGACCAAGATGTTCATTAATTGGCCATCCTGCTGAGATTTGAGGCAGGCCTCGGCTGCTAGCATATGCCAAGATCTCTTCGCAGAGAATCTTATGGTTTCCCGTCAGCATACAGCGGATGCTCTACATGTTCAACAAAAGAGCTTGATGACTTGGGACTCTGGGGCAATGGGCTGAGTGTTTCATCATGCGAATTAGTTCCTCTAGCTAGCCTCCACGAATAGTTGAGCAGGGAGAATGGCTCTGTTCACAGAAAGTCCGAGTGGCGTTGGTAGACATCCATTCCAAACTGCGTTACGATTTGCTCTGAACGGTCAGTGAACGACTTGTCTCAGAGTCACGGAACTAGGACCTGAGGCTTTCCCTCTGCTGATCACATTGATAGTGACCGCAGGATATTCGGGTCTCTGGAGACTTCTTCCTGTGAGAACACCTGCATCGTCGTTGGTTTGGCAAAGAAACATCGTAACATTGGTCGAAAACGCAAACAGTTTGGGGCTGCATAATGCAGCAGCATTGCACATCTCGAGAAGGACGTAGGAATCAGTCGTTCACAGATTGGAATGAACGAATGATTTGTTGCATGCGGTCTTTCTGCGTCGATAGTGAACTTTCTCAAATCTGTTGTGAAGATTCGAGGAGAACTACTCACTGATTGTGATGTTTGAATTGGAAACCGCCCAGTCAATGATTGGACCAGGATTGGCTCGTAGTGGAGCCATGGATAATGGTTGAATGCCTGAATCCAAAGACTTCTTATACGCCCCTCGATCTAATCGCGCTGCCATGGCATACACCAGGTCTGTACTAAGATTTCGTTCCCGCCGATACGTGATGCCCTGAGAAATTCAGGTTTTGCTGGTGAAAGCCGCAGTCCGAGTATCCCTTCTTTTGGTTCTGAAACGTATGCTTGAGAGTTGTGTTCAGTTAATGGAACGCAGCTCTCTTGAAGGCTGCGTTTTTGATGTACAGAGCACCAGCTGAGGCTACATTCAAGTCTTATTCATGACAGGAGTCTATGTTTGGGGCCTCATAGAACGCGAGGATTGGCATACTGAAGGCAGCAAACATAGAGCACCTGGTCCGCCGTTTCAGGCTCAACAAACAACGCAAGCTCGTGTTGACTTGAAGATCGGCATTCACGGAGATGTGGCCTCGTCAATACGGATCTGGCCTCCTCCTTCGTGCGAGCGAACGTTTTTCTTAGCCTTTTTCAAGGCGCTTTGGCAGTGAGGTTGTTGGCGTTGATGAAGCCGTCGCTACAAATGGGCCTTTTATGACCAATAGCTCGCTGGAAGACGTAGGTTTTGTGTATAGAAATTTCCAAACTCGTTGAACGGTTTAAGCAGAAGCCGGAGTCGGGCACGTCCTTCAGAAGGAGGGGCTGTTCGAGCGTCTTGATCAAACCGGGAGGGCCTCCTTGGAGTGATTTGTACAATTGGAGCAGTTAGGAGCATTTAGTCTCTTTGGAGACTTGTGGATCTTCGCGTAGCCTTGGGGCTAAGTGATCCAGAGGAGGGGCTTCCTCGTCTTAGGCTAAAATCAAAGCTCTACGACGAGAGTTTCCGGCGTCGCGTTCCCAAGTGCAGATGCAAATCAGATTGTGGGCCACGGCAACTTCTTCAATCAGAGAAGCTTTTTCCCAGCGGAGTCGCGCTCTTTATTTGATGGAAAATTTGCAGTAAAAAGAAACGAAGGAAAATTGAATTTGTCATTCCTTTAATCTCCAATTACAATTGGATTTGCCTGATTAGCAAAGAGAGGAGAATGACATTTGATTCTCCCATTGTTTAATTCTGGGTTCTTCACGGTGGCAATGGAGTGCCTGTCGCCTCGAAATGCAGCTCGCATCGAGTTTGCTCTTGCGTTGATGATCGCGAATACGTTCTATGATTCACTGGAACGTGTCTTCTCTTGCTCACGATTTGAAAGTTGTGGAGAACCTGAAAGAGTTTGAAATCTATGAAAGAGTTGATTTACACCGAAATCGGTCTATAAGCCAAGGGTGCAAGACAAGCCTCCTGTTACTGAATCTCTAAAGCTCCAGGGCAATTCCTCTCAAAAGATCCTCTTCTTTGCTGGGCCATAAAGAAGGATCCACAAGATCCAGCCCTAAAATCGGACAGGATCGCGAACTAAGGCTGATTTCTTTAGTTATTTATAAGGGATTAAGGGGTGTAACCGCCTCCTTAATTCAACGTTCTAAGTGGGGCTAATGGGATGTCAATCACCCCTTAACATCAGCTCCTGAGTGGAGTTGTGATCCGCCTCAGATCGTGGGAAACGGTTTTGAAACCGTTCACCTCGTGTTGAACGGGTCAACAGCAACATCCTGCGTTCTGGCGTGAATCCTACCGTTCAAAACAGCAGTATCTGGAAGCTCATAAACGCAAGCGTGCTAGGAAGCCTCATTTGTAGCAATTAGACAGCTGCATTTTGCAAGTGATTTGACAAGCTACGTTTGCAAGGCAATTGGGAAGGTCTGCGTTGGCGTAGTTTAGCAGCATTTAAGAGCTGCGTTTGCCAGCGGATGGAAGCTGTGTTAGCAGGCTTTGGAGGCTGGCGGTTTGTGGTTGAACATGAAGCTGCGTTTGGCAGGGCGGATTGGAAGCTACGTTGGTAGGCTTTAGAGGACTGTGTTTGTGCCAGGTTTGAGGATGCGTCCAACGGCTAAAACAGCAATGGCATCTTGATGCGGTACGCGGGGAGGACTTCAGCGTCTTGGTTTGAAGAGACCGTCGATTTGTAGTGCTCATTCTATCAGAGCGTCTGCACAAGATGCGTTAATTTTGTAAATCTTTGCTTTAGGCTCTTTGATATGTGGAGTCGTCAGATTGTAATCCCGATGTTGATTGTGAAAGGCTGTTGATTAGAGATTTCATTAGTTTGTTGTGAAGATGCGTCATATTTGTAAGAATTCATCGATCTTTATGAAAGTCTTCAAATTGTGGGGCCTTCATGGGGATAAGTCGTTGAATTGTAACCTCATATTGTTATTGTTTGATGGGGATGAAGGCTATCTGTTGTGATTTTTAGACAGGGCCTAGCAGTTAGAGTCTATATGCATTAGGAGTTTAGGTTCTATCATGATTAGGAGTTTGAGTTCTATCATGATTAGGAGTTTTAGGTTTATCATGATTAGGAGGTTTCGAATCTTATTAATAATTAGGAAGTTAGGGCTAGAGATAGGATTATTGGTTCCCTATATATATTCTTCTATTGGTGATGGAAAAACCACCATGCAAGAAAAAGTAGAGATGTACTCAGATGAGAGAGAGAGAGGGTTTCGCATGTCGTTTACGTGCAACAAAGATTATAAGGAGTGGGCTTTGGAGAGAATATGAGAGTTGATTATGTCATGGAGGTTGAGCAGATTGAGAGACGGAGAGTTGAAGTGGTTCGCTCTTGTAGTTCTCCCTGATATCCGTCTTCAACCATCCTTCTTCTTCGTTGGGAACGCCTAGGCCTTGGTTTTGGCGTCTCCGCACTGAGTCTTTCAAAAACTGAGACTCTTTCGGGGACCGCCTTGATGCAGTTGCATTCAGACAATACCGCCCGAATGAGTTTGGAACAGGGGCATTGAGTTTTCTTTTCTCGGGGACTCCTCTTCCTGGTTCTATTCGTACCCCAGCACGATAGTACAACTCGTCATTTTGACAGTCGGAGTAACCTATCGTGTGCGGGCACGACTTCTCAGGTATAACACTATCACTATCAGATGATAATGTTTCCATCTGAGGTTGGATTGCCTTCTTTGGGTTTTCAAAAGTTACACGCCTCGAAACGTGCCTTTGTGGGCGCGAGTCTTCAGCGTGCTCTTGGACTTCGATGCGCAAGTTGGTGAGCGCAGCTACCTTGAGTTCTTTGTTATATTGGAGGTGACGGCGACCCCCAGCGTGTTGAGTCGTTCTGGGCTTCTTCATTGGGCCCAAACTCTCTTGAACTGGAGCTTTGCCTCTCTCGTCGGGAATTGGACCGAGGCGCTCCAAGACTGGCTTTCTCCTTCGGGAGGATTCTGCATGATCTCCCGGAGTAGCTATGGGAATTCTCGGCGACTTAGCTTGGTTCGCCGGAGGTTGAATTTTGGTTGGAGGCTGCAGTTGCTGCTTTTTGGTCTGATCCGCCGCTTCAGACTTCGGCCTCCAAACTTTGCGAGTTGGTGGCGGCTTCTTGGCTACCTCTTTCTGCAGCTTTCTACGGGCTTCTTCAGCTTGAGCCCGTGCCTGCGCTGATAGTGCGCGGCGTTTGTGAATGCGCTCCTCCAGCGTTGATCGGTTCCGTTTGACACGGACCCATTCCATTGTTGGCGGCTTGTAGGAACCACCATTCATTGATTGTTGAGGCTGCTTGCCTCTTTTGTTCTTCAGATCCGCGTTGTAGCGGATCCCGTCAACAGACTCCATGGCCTTTGCGAATTGTTTCGCAAGGCGTTGACGTTGCCTTTGGCGGGCTCTCTTCGAGAGAGTCACCACGCCCTCTGTGGCAGAAGGGTTGGCCAGAGCAGCTCCGACCTGGTTGGGAATTGGAGGAATCTCACCCGATGCGGCTTTGGCATCCAGCGGGGCGAGATCTTCGTTGGTGTTTTCAACATCTTCGTACCAACGAGCCTTTCTCCTGGAGGAGAACTTCTTGTTGGCCTTCTTGTTTTGATGATGTTTAACAAACAATTTACCACTAATGTTGTTTGTCTAGTATTTGTGTTTTCTTATGTATTATAGACAAACAACGTCGTTGGAGGATGGATGGAATAGAGCTTCAACGATCATATCCAATGGAGGTTAGCGGAATATCATATCCAAAGGAGGTTGGCGGAATGTCGGTGAAGCCTTGCAATTCAAAGTTAAAGATCAAGTTCAAGCTTCATCCGCGAGATTACCAAGTAGAGCTTATTGAAGACCAATCAAGCTTGGGTAATTTAGTTTAGGATTTATATTATGTGTGTTAGATACTCTAAGCTCAATATAATATACACACACGTATTTGGTTTCTATGTATATATATAGTTATATATATACATGCATGGTTTTAGGTTTTCATGTTTTGGACATACTTGCAAAATACATGAGTTTTCACAAATAGAAATTCAATTTGAGAAATTCTTTTTCTAACATGTTTGTTTTCATGTTTATAAACATTTCGTAAAGTTTCATCAAGTTTGGAATTGATTTGTTATGTTTAATGGAATTTACAAAATCATGTTTTTCGTTCGTGTATGTTCGTGCATGTTTTACAAAACAGATGAGTTTTCACAAATGGGAAGTGATATTTGAAAAATTCTTTCTCTGACATGTTTATCTACATGTTTTGAAACTTCCCTAAAAATTTTACTATTTTTGGAGTTGATTTACTGTGCCTAATTGACTTTACAAAATCGTATATGTTAACAGTTTTTCAAAAACTGTAAATTTGTGTTCAAATATTTATTTCTCTCAACTGGGAAAATATTTTTCAGAAATTCTTTCTCTGACATGTTATTCTACATGTCTAGAATATTCCCACAAAATTTCATAATTTTTAGAGTTCATTTACTATTTTAAATTGATTTTACAAAACATCTACAAACTGCTACAGTAACTCCGGTCGACCGGACCGGTCGACCGGAAATGTCTCTGGACGTTTCTCAGCTTTGCAGATGGCTCTCGATCGACCGTACCAGTCGACCGAAGTACTGTAGCATCCGACCGTTGCTACAGTAATGGCTAGTTCTGTTTTTTTGTTTATTTTATGTTTTGGGGGTGTTTTTATTGGTTTTTGGGGTTGTTTCATGAGCCTATATATACCCCATGCCCTCTTACCTCTAAGGTAACTCAAGAAATGTTTTAAACAAGTTTAAAGAGTTTTAAACAAGGGTTTAAGTGAGTTTTAGTGTTTGTTTGGTTTGAAGATTATTTTCACAAGTGGAGGAGATCATCTTCTTGTTTGGGCTTCATATCTCCATCTCTCCATCTTGATCTAGAGAAGTTTTCCTAAACTCAAGTCTAGCTTTTATTTATAATTATTTGTTGATTATCATTTCTATTAAAGCTAGTTTTATATTGAGTTTAGTTTGATTTGATTTACTCTTTGTTTGCACACACAACCATTGAGCTTATTGTATTTGCATACATTATATAATTGGGTTGTGGGATAGTGTGACATTGAGTTGAGCCTAATTGAGTTCTCACCTTGTTAGAGAGAACAATCATTTGCTATATTGTGCTTAATTGTGAAATCACTTTGTAATACACTTGTACACCGAGTGAGGAGTGTGTGGTGAGAGTCGGGGATCGTCCCAAGAGGAGTGGCGTCGGTTGACGTGCCTAGAGAGAGATTATAACCGAGCAATGTTATGCGTGGATTAGACCTTAAATCAACAATAATAAGATGATAAAAAGATTGTTCGCGACTTTCACCACGTTTGCTAACATAAGCTTGTTCATAATAAACATCCGGTTGCTAACATATATTTCATCATATAGGATATATCTTGTTGCTCATATTGCTTATCCTAGCTTACAAATATTGTTGTATTTCATACTTGCTAGGATAACTTGTTAATTAGTTTTAATTGGTATTTAATCGGATTAGATTAGCATAAGACCCTAATCACCCCCCTCTAGGGTCTAACATTGTGTATACTAGACATCGATGCTGGAAGATCTAGTCTGTATGACACAACTCCAACATTAAATCCCTATAATTTTACAGTGTAACCATGAAACAGTATGAATTTGTTTTATGGTCTATTACTAGCTACAGCTATTCTTTGTATTCTTTACTAGCTTGCATGAACTTAGGATTTACTCAACTTGATAGGTGATGATGTAATACCCCATCCTTAATTTATTCTCTCATATCTACTTGTGGACATTGATATGATAGTGATTATAAGGTAAACCATGAGATTTAAGTGTAGTACCGATTAGTCGATTTTGACAATGGTTTAGCTAAACAACACGTGCTATACTGAGTGGATCCCACGACTTACATCGCGCGAACGGGCTCGCGAGTCCCGCATCGTGACAGATGATATCCACCAAATAACCTTCTAGAATTAGATAGGGATATTAGGTTCAAATATTTAGAAGGACATCATATTTTATTCCAAAAATTTCCAATGTCCATGGAGCATTATCGATTTAAACTTGCGCTTTTTTTTTAGATCGCTCCTACTTTTTAGTTGATCATTAACATCAAAGATTATTTGATGATGACCACTCACACTCAACTTTACTGCCATTAATCTTAAATAAATGTATTACCATCCCAATTTATGTTGTAAAGTCACTAAGCGCAGAGAGTATAAATTGGTTGTAACCAATTTAGCTCAATATTACTTGTTAGTAGTTACGAGTATATATAACAGAAACCCCTACTATATGCTAGGAAGTTTTGGACTCGGCTATTCAATCAAGCAAAACAACACCAAACAAAAACATGACCAATCTCTTACATCTTTTCCTCCTCCTCCTCCTCCGCTCCGGCTTCAGCTCGGGTGGCCCTCTCTACCATACCTGTGGCCTCAGTAACTACACTTCCAATAGCGACTACAAATCAAACCTCAATCAACTCCTCCGCATCCTCACCTCCACCAACTCCTCCTTCACCACCAACACAACTGGTTCGACCCCGAACACCGTCTACGGCCTCTTCCTCTGCCGAGGTGATGTCGGTCTCTCCAATTGCCGCGCCTGCATCCAAAACGCCACGAAAGACATCGGCTCCCTCTGCCCCAGCTCAAAAAAAGCCACAGTCTGGTATGGCAACTGCGAGCTCCGATACTCTAACCTGCGCTTCTTCTCCTCACTCAACTACAACGGCTCTTACTTTTTGGCCAACCTGAAGAACGTTACCAATAATGTTCGAGGTTTCATCAGGTTGCAGAAGGAGCTTCTAGATGATATTACAAGCTACACCGCCTACAACTCTCCTACTATGTTCGCCACTGGGACGGCGATGAACGAGACCAACAGCAACGCCAGCTTCACGCTGAGTGGACTGGCACAGTGCACGAGGGACCTGTCGGCTGAAGATTGTGGTCAGTGTTTGATAGTGGCACGGGCCATGTACACTGGTTCTGAAGCAAGCACAGGGAGGAGGATTATTACCAAGAGCTGTAATTTTAGGTATGATATGTATGGGTTTTATCAAGGGAAGCCGGATGTTCTGCTTAATCTCACGACTCCAGTGAAAACGTGGACTCCGCCGCTTGCTCCGGACACTCAGGCTCCAGTTAGAGAAGGTATATATTGTTGGGATTCTGTCTTTAATTCTTTGCGTAACTTCATGAAAATTAGATAGGGTTAGTGTTTGGTGGAAATTTTGCAGTAAAAGAAACGAAGAAAAATTGATTTGTATTCTTTTAATCAGTTACAATTGGATTTCCTGATTACAAAAGAGAGGAGAATAAATTTGATTCTCCCCTTTGTTTAATTCTGGGTTCTTCACGGTGACGATGGAGTGCCTCCCTCGAATGCTCGCATTGAGTTTGCTCTCCATTAACGATCCGAACGTCTTGATTCACTGGAACGTGGTCTTCTCATCACGATTTGATGTTATGGAGAACTCTAAAAGAGTTTGAAACTCTATGAAAGAGTTGATTTAACCGAAATCGGTCTATAAGCCAAGGGTGAAGAAAGCTCATGTTGTTGATCTCCAAAGCTCCAGCAATTCCTCTCAAAAGATCTCTTCTTTGCTGCCAAAAAGAAGGATCAAAGATCCAGCCCAAAATCCAGGATCCGAACTAAGCTAATTTCTTAGTTATTTAGAAGGGATTAAGGGGTGTAACCGCCCTCCTTAATTCGCTCCTAAGTGGGTCTAATAGGATGTAACCGCCCCTTAAATCACTCCTGAGTGGAGTTGTGATCCCCTCAGATCGTGGGAAACGGTTTTGAAACCGTTCAGCTCGTGTTTGAACGGGTCAAACGCAAAATCCGCGTTCTGGCGTGAATCCTGCGTTCAAACGCAGTATCTGGAAGCTCGAACGTAGCGTCTGGAAGCTCGGACGCAGCGTCTGGAAGCTTATTTGCAGCAATTGGAAGCTGCGTTTGCAGCGATTTGGAAGCTGCGTTTGCAGCGATTTGGAAGCTGTGTTGGCGGTAGTTTAGCAGCATTTAAGAGTTGCGTTTGCCCGCGGATGGAAGCTGCGTTAGCAGCTTTTAGAGGCTGCGTTTGTAGCCGAACATGAGCTGCGTTTGGCAGCGGATGGAAGCTACGTTGGTAGCTTTTAGAGGCTGCGTTTGTGGCCAGGTTTGAGCTGTGTCAACGGCTAAAAACACTGCGTCTTGATGCCGGTACGCGGGGAGGACTTCCACGTCTTAGTTTAAAGAGACCGTCGATTTGTAGTCTCTTTCTTTCAGAGCGTTGCAAAGATTATTATTTTGTAATCTTTGCTTTAGCTCTTTGATATGTGAGAGTCGTCAGATTGTAACTCCCGATGTTGATTATGAAATCTGTTGATTAGAGCTTTCATCAGTTGTTATGAAGATCGTCATATTGTAACCTTCATCGATCTTCATGAAAGTCTTCAAATTGTGGCCTTCTGGAAGTCGTTGAATTGTAACCTCTATTGTTGCTGTTTAATGGGGATAAGCTATCTGTTGTGATTTTTTGACATCCTATAGAACCCTCTCCAAAGTTTTCGAAAGTTCGCGGTTGACTGGGACGAATTTTTGGAATACTTTGGATCTCAACTCTGATCTTGGAGCTGTTGATTACTTGTCACGAAGGAGTTGTTCTCTGCACTCGCTTCAAAGGCACCTTGGTTGAAGGGATTTACCGTGCAGGACCTCCATTCAGCTGATGGGCCCGCAAACATTCGTAGGATTTTTGGCAAACCCTTAGCCATCAACGGATTTGATAAGCCTTTACCGACTACCGTTTGAGTCGGGCTAGCACATGGATTATCTAAGTCCGTTCCACATGTAACGTTGTGCTAAGAGAATGAACCCTCTTAGACTTGATGCTATGATTTTGAATACATAGACTTTGTCATTATTTCTTCCTGTGTTACTTGAAACACTGAAAGAAAGTTCGAAGCGCCAGAGGTGTAATATTAACTTGGCATGAATTTTCACTTAGAGTGAAATTCAAAAATTTTCTTTATTATCACTAGGATAATTCCAGAAAATATTTAATCTGCTAGGGATTTTATAATGACAACTTGCTATTCTTGTAAAAAAAATGATTAACAAGTGTGATGTTAACCTAACAGTATTTTTATGGACCTATCACTCCGTTGACGAGAGTCGATAAATTGAAAGTGTTGCGATCGGAACAACTTTGAGGACCTATCGCTCTGTTGACATGAGTCGATAAGTGTAAAGTGTTGCGATTGGAGCAACTTTGAGGACCTATCGCTCTGTTGACAAGAGTCGATAAGTGGAAAGTGTTGCGATCGGAGCAACTTTAATGACCTATCGCTCTGTTGACAAGAGTCGATAAGTGGAAAGTGTTGCGATAGGAGCAACGTTGAGGACCTATCGCTCTATTGACGAGAGTCGATAAGTTAATTTTGTCAGAGGTGTTTGATATTAACGTGACAAGAGAATGTTGCGATCGGAGCAACTTTATGGACTTATCATCCTATTGAAAAGGATTGATAAGTGGATTGTCAGAGGTTTGGTGTTAACGTGACAGGATTTGTATTGCGATTGGAGCAACTTTGTGGACTTATCATCCTATTGACGAGGATTGATAAGTGGGTTGTCAGAGGTATGATGTTAACGTAATAAGATTGTGTTGCGATGGGAGCAACTTTGTGGACTTATCATCCTATTGACAAGGATTGATAAGTGGGTTGTCAAAGGTATGATGTTAACATGACTAGATTTGTGTTGCGATTGGAGCAACTTTGTGGACTTATCATCCTATTGACGAGGATTAATAAGTGGGTTTTGTTAGAGGTTTATTGTTAACATGACGGGAATTTGTGTTACAATTAGAGCAACTTTGTGGACTTATCATCCTATTGAAGAGGATTGATAAGTGAATTTGTCAGAGGTTTAGTGTTAACGTGACAGGATTTGTGTACTTGTGACTTGCACTAGATTTTGGTAATTAGCGTCTCGCTGGGGAAACTTGCTAGGTGAGTTTATCATCAGGAACGATGAGTTCTGATACTTATGATTTGAAAAAGATTTTGAAGACTTAGTGTCTTGCTGGGGAAGATTGCGATTTGTGCAATTTTGAGGACCTATCATCCTATTGGTAATGATTGATAAGTTGATTGTCAGAGGTGTATGTTGTTAACGTGACAAATTGAGAGTAATGCGAGTTGAATGCATACTCTATGGGGATGATGATCGTCAGAAGTATAATATTAACTTGACTATGTGAAAAGATTCGTTACTGTTAATCCAGTGGATTCCAAGTAACCAACCCCCAGTCTTGAATAAGACTTAGCAGGGGAATAAAAAGAGATAGACAAGACACATCACCTAGTGGAGCACTATCCATGAAGTCGGAATAGAGGCACATTACCTGGTAGGCCATTATCTGATGAGTTGGACTATCAGAGGTAACTGTGATAGTTTTGTGGACATGCCATATTATTGAAAAAGGTTGGCAAGTTGATGGACTATCAAAGGTAACTATTAACGTGATAGTTTTGGTGAACTTGCCATCCTACTTGAAGAGGATTGGCAAGTTGATGGACTATCAAATGTAACTGTTAACGTGATAGTTTTTATGGACTTACCATCCTACTTGAAGAGGATTGACAAGTTGATGGACTATCAGTGGTAAATGTTAACGTGATAGTTTTGTGGACCTGCCATCCTATTGAAGAGGATTGACAGGAGAATTTGGAGGGAATGGATTATCAGAGGTAACTGTTAACTTGATAGTTTTGGTGGATCCGCCATCCTATTGAAGAAGATTGGTGAGGGAATTTGGAGGAAATGAACTATCAGATGTAATTGTTAACGTGATAGTTTTGCTGGATCCGCCATCCTATTGAAGAGGATTGGTGGAAAAATTTGGAGAAACTAGACTATCAGAGGTAACTGTTAACGTGATAGTTTTGGTGAACCCGCCATCCTATTGAAGAGGATTGGTGGGGGAATTTGGAGAAACTAAACTATCAGAGGTAACTATTAACGTGATAGTTTTGATGGACCCGCCATCCTATTGAAGAGGATTGGTGGGGGAATTGGTTAACGTGATAGTTTTGGTGGATTTCGTGGTTGACAGAGGTATTCTATTGAACATGACAACTCAAAAAAAAAATATTACTCATAATCCAATGAAATAAAACCAACCCCCAGTCTTGAACAAGTACAGAGGGAAAAAGGGTAGACATGACACATCGCCTAGTGGGTCACTATCTAATGAGTTTGACTATCAGAGGTAAGTGTTAACGTGATAGTTGTTGGACCCGCCATCCTACTAAAGAGGATTAGCTTCAGTAGCCGTAGTATCTTCTCCTTCTGAATGAGAAGATTGAGCTTGGCCTGATTGCTCAGGTTGATCCTTCCTACTTTGCTCTTCAACTTTGATCCTGACAATAATCTTTTGAGCCTGTTCGCCTTGAGAGATTAGTTGTCTCCAGGAACAGCATTCTGAAACCCTCATTTGTGCTATAAGGTCGGTCTGTAAGTTGTGTCGACGGGTCTCCACTAAGGTAGACTGTGTCATACCTGTCGGACATCGCAAAGCCATGTTTCGAAACCTTTTGACAAAAGCTTTGACGGACTCCCTCTTCTTCTATTTAGTGGCGAGAAGGGTATGGATGGAGACTTCTGTATCCTCTTCAAAGAATCTTGACAGGAAGAGTCTCTCTAGATCCGCTCACTTTTGGATACATCTCGTAGGCAGTTTTCTGAACCATTCAAAGGCAACTCCCTTGAGGGTGCCAATGAATAATCAAGCTAATATGGCATCGTTTGATATCATATTCCCAGTCTGTGACTTGAAATGATAGATATGTTGGTTCGGTGATCCCGTGCCGTCAAAGGTTTGTAGCGTCGGGACCTCAAATTTTGGAGGATAAGGGGCTAAATCCCATTCGACAGGATAGGGCTTGACAACTCCCTCGTCTTGGAGTGAGCTCCTGTTAGCAATGGCATTGAGGCGGGCTTCCAATTCTTCCATTTTGGCAGACTGGAGATTCTGCTCGTTCTCCGTCTCTCTTCCTTCATCAGAGGAAGATTCCAGGTTGTGGGTTTCTTGGTCAGAAGCCGTGTCATCAACCACTTTTCCCTTCCCTTTGCTTGTGTGGGGTCGGGATGAAGACATCTTTCCTCTCTGGGAGGATTCTTGCCTAGGTGGCGAATCTGTCTTCTGAGATTTGGCCTTGTCTGCGACGATTTGATTCATCAGGACCAAGAGTTCATTGATGGCCTCCTGCTGAGATTTGAGCATGGCCTCCTGCTCATCAAGTCTCTTCGCGAGATCTTTATGGTTTCCCGTCACATAAGCGGATCTCTCATGTTCAACAAAAGAGCTTGATGATTGGGACTCTGCAATGGCTGAGTGTTCATCATCGGAATTAGTTCCTCTAGCTAGCCTCCGATAGTTGACAGGGAGAATGGCTCCTGTTCACGTCCGAGTGCGTTGGTAGACTCCTTCAAACTCGTTAGCGATTTCTCTGACGGTCAGTGAACGACTTGTCTCAGAGTCATCGGAACTAGGACCTGAGGCTTTCCCTCTGCTGATCACATTGATAGTGACCCCAGGATATTCGGTCTCTGGAGACTTCTTCCTGTGAGAACATCGTCGTTGGTTGGGCAAAGAAACATTCGTAAATTGGTCGAACACCAACAGTTTGGCTGCATATGAGCAGCATTGACATCTCGAGAGGACCGTAGGAATCAGTCGTTCACATTGGAATGAACGAATGATTTGTTGCATCGGTCTTTCTCTCGATATGAACTTTCTCAAATCTGTTGTGAAGATTCGAGGAGAACTACTCACTGATTGTGATGTTTGAATTGGAACCCCCAGTCCATGATTGGACAGGATTGGCTCCTAGTGAGCATGGATATGGTTGAATGCCTTGAATCCAAAGACTTCTTATATCCGCCCCTCGATCTAATCGCGCTCCATGGCATACACCAGGTTCTGTACTAGATTTCGTTCCCCGAACGTATGCCTGAGATTCAGGTTTTGCTGGTGAAACGCAGTCCCGAGATCTTCTTTTTGGTTCTGAAACGTATGCTTGAGAGTTGTGTTCAGTTAATGGAACGCACTCCTGAAGGCTGCGTTTTGACTGTACAATGCACCACTGAGGGCTACATTCAGTCTTATTCATACAGAGTCTATGTTTGGGCTCATAGACGCGAGGATTGCATACTGAAGCAGAAACATAGAGCACCTGGTCGCGTTTAGGCTCACAAACACGAAGCTCGTGTTGACTTGAAGATCGGCATTCACGGAGATGTGCTCGTCATACGGATCTCCTCCTTCGTCGAGCGACGTTTTTCTTAGCCTTTTTCAAGGCCTTTGCAGTGAGGTTGTTGGCGTTGATGGAACTCGTCGCTACAATGGGCCTTTTATGACCCAATACTCGCTGTGAAGACGTGGGTATAGAACTTTCAACTCGTTGAACGAGTTTAGCAGAAGCCGAGTCCACTCCTTCAGAGGAGGGGCTGTTCGAGCAGTCTTGATCAAAGGGGAGGGCCTCCTTGGGTGATTTGGCTACAATTGGAGCAGTTAGACATTTAGTCTCTTTGGAGCCTTTGTGGATCTTTCTTGCGCATAGCCTTGGGGCTAAGTGATCCAGAGGAGAGGGCTTCCTCGTACTTGGCTTAATCAAACTCTACGACGAGAGTTTCAACCGTCGTTCCAGTGAGATGAACATCAGATTGTGCCACCACTTCTTCATCAGAGAAGCTTTTTCCCAGCGGAGTCGCCATCTTTTATTTGATGGAAAATTTGCAGTAAAAGAAACGAAGGAAAATTGATTTGTATTCCTTTAATCTCAATTACAATTGGATTTCCTGATTACAAAAGAGAGGAGAATGAATTTGATTCTCCCCATTGTTTAATTCTGGGTTCTTCACGGTGGCAATGGAGTGCCTCCCTCGAATGCTCGCATCGAGTTTGCTCTTCGTTGATGATCCGAACGTCTTGATTCACTGGAACGTGGTCTTCTCCTCACGATTTGACGTTGTGGAGAACTCTGAAAGAGTTTGAAACTCTATGAAAGAGTTGATTTAACCGAAATCGGTCTATAAGCCAAGGGTGAAGAAAGCTCCTGTTACTGATCTCTAAAGCTCCAGCAATTCCTCTCAAAAGATCTCTTCTTTGCTGCCAAAAAGAAGGATCAAAGATCCAGCCCAAAATCCAGGATCCGAACTAAGCTGATTTCTTAGTTATTTATAAGGGATTAAGGGGTGTAACCGCCCTCCTTAATTCACTTCTAAGTGGGGCTAATGGGATGTAATCACCCCTTAAATCACTCCTGAGTGGAGTTGTGATCCCCTCAGATCGTGGGAAACGGTTTTGAAACCGTTCTGTTCGAGCAGTCTTGATCAAAGGGGAGGGCCTCCTTGGGTGATTTGGCTACAATTGGAGCAGTTAGACATTTAGTCTCTTTGGAGACTTTGTGGATCTTGCGCATAGCCTTGGGGCTAAGTGATCCAGAGGAGAGGGCTTCCTCGTACTTGGCTTAATCAAACTCTACGACGAGAGTTTCAACCGTCGTTCCAGTGAGATGAACATCAGATTGTGCCACCACTTCTTCATCAGAGAAGCTTTTTCCCAGCGGAGTCGCCATCTTTTATTTGATGGAAAATTTGCAGTAAAAGAAACGAAGGAAAATTGATTTGTATTCCTTTAATCTCAATTACAATTGGATTTCCTGATTACAAAAGAGAGGAGAATGAATTTGATTCTCCCCATTGTTTAATTCTGGGTTCTTCACGGTGGCAATGGAGTGCCTCCCTCGAATGCTCGCATCGAGTTTGCTCTTCGTTGATGATCCGAACGTCTTGATTCACTGGAACGTGGTCTTCTCCTCACGATTTGACGTTGTGGAGAACTCTGAAAGAGTTTGAAACTCTATGAAAGAGTTGATTTAACCGAAATCGGTCTATAAGCCAAGGGTGAAGAAAGCTCCTGTTACTGATCTCTAAAGCTCCAGCAATTCCTCTCAAAAGATCTCTTCTTTGCTGCCAAAAAGAAGGATCAAAGATCCAGCCCAAAATCCAGGATCCGAACTAAGCTGATTTCTTAGTTATTTATAAGGGATTAAGGGGTGTAACCGCCCTCCTTAATTCACTTCTAAGTGGGGCTAATGGGATGTAATCACCCCTTAAATCACTCCTGAGTGGAGTTGTGATCCCCTCAGATCGTGGGAAACGGTTTTGAAACCGTTCAGCTCGTGTTTGAACGGGTCAAACACAAAATCTGCGTTCTGGCGTGAATCCTGCGTTCAAACGCAGTATCTGGAAGCTCAAACGCAGCGTCTGGAAGCTCATTTGTAGCAATTAGAAGCTGCATTTGCAGTGATTTGAAAGCTACGTTTGCAGCAATTTGGAAGCTGCGTTGGCGGTAGTTTAGCAGCATTTAAGAGCTGCGTTTGCCAGCGGATGGAAGCTGTGTTAGCAGCTTTTGGAGGCTGCGTTTGTGGTTGAACATGAGCTGCGTTTGGCAGCGGATGGAAGCTACGTTGGTAGCTTTTAGAGGCTGTGTTTGTGGCCAGGTTTGAGCTGCGTCAACGGCTAAAAACACTGCATCTTGATGCCGGTACGCGGGGAGGACTTCCACGTCTTGGTTTGAAGAGACCGTCGATTTGTAGTCTCTTTCTATCAGAGCGTTGCAAAGATCGTTATTTTGTAATCTTTGCTTTAGCTCTTTGATATGTGAGAGTCGTCAGATTGTAACTCCCGATGTTGATTGTGAAAGCTGTTGATTAGAGCTTTCATTAGTTGTTGTGAAGATCGTCATATTGTAACATTCATCGATCTTTATGAAAGTCTTCAAATTGTGGCCTTCTGGAAGTCGTTGAATTGTAACCTCTATTGTTATTGTTTGATGGGGATAAGCTATCTGTTGTGATTTTTAGACAGCCTACAGTTAGAGTTCTATTATGATTAGGAGTTTAGGTTCTATCATGATTAGGAGTTTGAGTTCTATCATGATTAGGAGTTTAGGTTTTATCATGATTAGGAGTTTGAATCTTATTATAATTAGGAAGTTAGGCTAGAGATAGGATTTTGGTTTCCCTATATATATTCTTCTATTGGTGGAGGAAAAACCATGAAGAAAAAGTAGAGATGTACTAGATGAGAGAGAGAGAGGGTTTCGCTGTCTTTATCCGTGCAAAAGATTATAAGGAGTGGGCTTTGGAGAGAATATGAGAGTTGATTATGTATGTGAGGTTGAGAGATTGAGAGACGAGAGTTGAGTGGTTCCTCTTGTAGTTCTCCCTGATACATAGTGAATTTCTCATATTGTTGCCCCGTGGACGTAGGTCGAAGTTGACTCTTGTAGTTCTCCCTGATACATAGTGAATTTCTCATATTGTTGCCCCGTGGACGTAGGTCGAAGTTGATCGATCGAACCACGTAAATCTCGGTGTTCTTTTTTTCTTAATTGTGGTTGTTCTATCTTATTGATTGGGGTTGGCCTCTGAGTTGCGCATATCGTGGTTGGCGGGGAGACCGAAATTCCCCAACAAGTGGTATCAGAGCGATGGTGATGGATCCGGGAGGGAGTTTTCAAGATAGAAGACGACGCCGTGCAAGATTCAAAATCGGCGTTACAAGAATCAAGATGGAAAAAAGGGGAAACAAGGGAAAGATTACTGTAGCAGAACACTGTAGCGCAGTGGACACTGTTCACGTGGGGATCCGACGGTCCAGATTGATTTGTTAGCCGATTGAGGATTTGGAGGCAGATTTTGGTGATCCAGGGGTCATTCCTAGGGTTTTTCGACGTACTGAATTCGTTTTTGGCATCGGTTTCATCAAATTCAAACTTTACGGTGACTGATTTGAATTTTGATTAGAGAATGATAACTTCTTCGGGTCCGAAGTTTGATATTCCGCTATTTAACGGCAAGATAAATCTGATGGTAGATAAGGAGCAGGAGTTAGTTGGTGTGTATACTTGAGGAGGACAGTGCCAGATTAGGTGGAGCTTGCAAGCGAGCACGACCGAGTGACACACATGGAGATGAAGATGGTGGCGATGGACTTGAAGATGGTGAGCGCTCATATTCAGTCCAAGCCAAGTAATGGAGTAGATAAAGGCATTCAGCTCGTAGTGTAGAGTAGAAGAGGTGCACCGATATGATTTGAGACGAGCGATGCAGGTGGAGCACAAGGACAACAAGAGAGGTGGAGGCGTCATGGCGAAACAGAAGATAGTGAGGATCATGAAGGCATCCAATTGGGAGTACAGACGTTCTGATTTGAAGTGCGAAAGAAATAGAAGACTCTAGCGGGAGAGACAAAGTTTCAAGACGACGATGGTATATCTTCAATGGAGTTTGGGAATCAAATCCAAGGTGGAGATTGTTGGGATTTTGTCTTTGATTCTTTGTGTAACTTCATGAGAATTAGATAGGGTTAGAGTTCTATCATGATTAGGAGTTTGGGTTCTATCTGTTAGATCTAAATCATAAAACTTGAGATCTAAAACCATAAAGCCATGATTAATTCGAAGAGATTAACAATAATCAAAAGAGCGGAAGCTTATACCTGAATCCATTGATTGAACTTGAGATGGGTTTTGATCTTCTAACCTTAGGGTTTCTCTAAATCCGAATTTCTCTAACTAGATGGGGGTGTAGAGAATTAGAGAATGTAACCCTAGGTTAGGGACCATAACCCCTTATTTATAGATGTTGTTCTTTTGTAATTTAGCCCCTCAATAAATCACAATTACAACCTGGTATCTGCACATATAACCCCATGATTATATTTAAATACCCATTAACCCAACTTAATTGATCACTTTAGTGGGTTATCCTGAAAGATAGCAATACACATTGATTAATCATATGTGCCCACAAATAGATTTATTAGATTAAATCCAACAATCTCCCACTTGGGCACCATATGATTCCTTAAATTGTGTATAACCTTATGAGCTCAAAAATTGCTATCACTGAAAAGGTATTTCCGAACAATCTCGTCCATTGACTATATCAATATAGGATCAAAGCGGCCTTCGTCACATTTATCGTGACTCGACCCATCAATGGTCACATATACCAATACAATCAAACGACATAGATCAATCATGGATGTGCAGCATGAAAATTACATGCAATGTGATCAGTACATGTCTATTTTCAACTGGTCCTCCTTAGTGAGGTCAAAACCAAACATAATGTAACAGAGTGTCTTAACTGAATACTTTATTCTGATCAGACAATACAACCAAACATAAAGCACCACAAATACAAACTCCCACTAAAACATAATATCCTCAAATAATACCACACCCATATGAGCAGTATGCTCATGAAAGACCTTAGGTGGCAGTCCCTTAGTAAGAGGATCAGCTATCATGGAGTTTGTCCCAATGTGCTCTATGGATATCTGTCCACTCTGTACCCTTTCTTTCACAACCAGGAACTTAATGTCAATATGTTTTGACTTAGTTGAGCTCCTGTTGTTATTGGAATACATTACTGCAGATTTATTGTCACAATATAACCTTAGTGGTCTTTCAACATTTTCCAAAATGCGCAGTCCCGTGACAAAATTTCGCAGCCATATTCCCTGATTGGATGCCTCATAGCAAGCTACAAATTCTGCTGCCATAGTGGAGGAAGCTACTAGTGTTTGTTTGACACTTTTCCATGATATAGCTCCTCCTGCTAACATATAAATGTAGCCTGATGTAGACTTCCTGCTATCTTGGCATCCAGCAAAATCAGAGTCCGAATACCCAATGACCTCTAATTTCTCTGATTTTCTGTATGTGAGCATGTAATCTTTTGTTTTCTGAAGATACCTCATAACCCTTTTGACTGCTATCCAATGATCCATACCAGGGTTGCTTAAGTATCTGCCTAACATCCCAACAATGTACGCAATATCCGGACGCGTACATACCTGAGCATACATTAGACTTCCTACAGCCGAAGCATAAGGAATCTTCTACATTTCCTGAATTTCAAGGTTACCTTTAGGGCACTGATTGAGACTAAACTTGTCTCCTTTAGCTACAGGGGTGTCACCAGGTCTGCAATCTTGCATGCCAAACCTTTTAAGTACCTTATCGATATAGCTCTTTTGTGATAATCCAAGAATACCCCGAGAGCGATCTCGATGTATCTGGATCCCTAATATAAAAGAGGCGTCCCCAAGATCTTTCATCTCAAAATTCTTTGATAGAAATCTCTTGGTTTCGTGCAACATGCCTATATCATTAGTGGCAAGCAAGATGTCATCGACATACAGAACCAGAAAAATATACTTACTCCCACTGAACTTGTGATATACACAGTCATCAACAATGTTCATCTCAAAACCGAACGAGATAACTATTTGTTGAAACTTATGATACCATTGACGAGGAGCTTGCTTGAGTCCATAGATGGATTTCCTTAATTTACAAACCATATTCTTTGGGTCTCCCGACACAAAGTTTTCTGGTTGCACCATATAAATCATCTCATCAATGTCTCCATTGAGAAATGCAGTCTTAACATCCATCTGATGTAACTCAAGATCATAATGAGCAACAAGTGCCATGATTATTCTGAAAGAGTCTTTCGATGAAACCGGAGAGAAAGTCTCTGTATAATCAATGCCTTCCTTTTGAGTATAGCCTTTAGCCACAAGACGTGCCTTATACCTCTCCACATTACCGTTTGCATCCCGCTTGGTTTTAAAAATCCATTTACAACCAATTGGTTTTGCACCTTCTGGTAATGGGACAAGTTCCCAAACCTTATTGTCTTGCATAGACTTGTACTCTTCATTCATGGCATCAATCCACTGTTGAGAGTTAGAACTTTTCATGGCCTGAGAGAAGTTGATTGGATCATCTTCTAACATTCCACTACTTTCCTCATGTTCTTGGAGAAATACAATATAATCATCCGGAATAGCATTTCTCCTTTCTCTCGTGGATCTCCTTAATGGCACTGGTTCTTGAGGTTGTTGAGTTTGTTCTTCTGGAACAGGGAGTTGTTCAACATTATCATCTTGAGGTTCCGGATTTACTTCTTGAGCAACAACAGGTATAGGAACCTGAATATTGTCAAAAGTAACTGTATGGATTGGATCTGAAGCCAATTCCTCCTCAAAACTAATGTCTCTAACCTTATTTCTCCCCCCAAACTCAACATCCTCAAAGAATGTTGCTGTTCCCGTCTCAAAAATATTCCTTATAGTGGGATCATAAAACTTATAGCCCCTAGAGCGATCAGGGTACCCAATAAAGTAGCTGCTAACTGTTTTGGAGTCCAATTTCTTTTCATTTGGCCTATAAGGCCTTGCCTCAGCTGGACATCCCCAAATATGTAAATGCTTTAAACTGGGCTTTCGACCAGTCCAAAGCTCATAAGGTGTTTTAGCAACTGCTTTACTTGGTACTCTATTCAGAATGTAAGCTGCTGTCTTAAGTGCTTCTCCCCAGAGTGACTCTGGTAAAGAAGAATGAGCAATCATACTTCTTACCATATCCTTAAGAGTCCTGTTTCGTCTTTCAGCTACACCATTCATGCTAGGTGAACCCGGCATAGTGTACTGTGGGACGATACCGCATTCCTCTAGGTATCTAGCAAATGGTCCTGGACGTTGTTCACCTGAACCATCATATCTACCGTAGTACTCACCACCACGATCAGATCTGACGGTTTTAATTCTTCTGTTGAGTTGATTCTCAACTTCAGCTTTATAGGCTTTGAACATGTCCAGAGACTCAGATTTTTCATGAATAAGATATAGGTGCCCATAACGTGAGTAATCGTCTATGAATGATATAAAATATTGTTGACCATTCCAGGATTCCGTAGGGAATGGCCCACAAATATCCGTATGTATCAATTCTAAGACATCCGAAGATCTGTTGGCACCTAATCTCTTCACTTTGGTCTGTTTTCCCTTGATACATTCAACACATACGTCGAAGTCCGAAAAATCAAGGGAATCCAAAATGCCATCAGACACAAGACGCTCAACTCTACCTTTTGAGATATGACCTAAGCGCTTATGCCATAATGTCGCCGAATTTTCCTTATTTAATTTACGCTTAGTACCACGTGATTCCACATGCAAGGATTCATTGTAAGAAGCAATTGTATCAAGCAAATATAGGTTGTCATAAATACTCAAGTAACCGGTTCCCACAACATTTGAATTAAAAGATAAACTGAATTGACTGTTTCCAAATGAACAAGAATAACCTGATTTGTCCAATACAGAAACAGAAACCAAATTCCGTCTAAAAGACGGTACTACAAAAGTATCTTTTAAATCCAAATAATAACCAGTTCCTAACAACAACCTAAAGTGCCCAATTGCTTCCACATCTACCGATTGTCCGTCGCCCACAAAGATGTGTCTTTCAACATCACTTGGCTTTCGGTAGCTCAGGCAACCCTGCATAGAAACACTTATGTGAGTAGTAGCACCAGAGTCTAACCACCAAGTGTTTCTAGGTACTGAAGCTAAATTAACCTCAGAACAGACCAAAGCAAGGAACGTACCCTTATTATCACGCCAGGCGTGATATTTTGTACAGTCCTTCTTTACATGTCCAGGCTTCTTACAGAAGAAACAACCCTGATTATCCTTATGTTGTTTCTTCTCAACTGGACCCTTAGCAGCTTCCTTATCATTCTTCCTTTTCTTGCCCTTATCCTTAGAGGCATAGGCCAAATGAGCACTTTCTGTCTTATCTTGCTTCAACCTGTCTTCTTCTTGCACACAGTATGAAATGAGCTCATTTAGAGTCCATTTCTCCTTTTGACAGTTATAACTGACCTTAAATTGGTTAAACTGTGCAGGAAGAGACAACAAAACCAGATGCACTAATAACTCGTCACAAAGATCGAGTTTAAGTGCCTTAAGCTTTGAAGCAATATGAGACATTTCCATAATGTACTCCCTGATATTTCCTTTGCCCTTATACTTCATTGAAATCAAGCGAGCCAAAAGCGTGCTTGTTTCTACCTTATCGTTTTTCGCAAAACGCTTCTCAATTTCGGCAAGGAAATCTTTAGCCTTAGTAATCCCTTCGGATTCTATGCCCCTGAAGGCTTCCGGAACGCCGTGCTTAATGATCATAAGACTCATGCGATTTGAACGCTCCCACTTCTCATGCTCCTTCTTTGCATCAGGAGTGCTATCCGCATTGAGAGGTTGGGGTTGTTCAGTTCTTAATGCATAGTCAAGATCCATGCAGCCAAGAACAATTAATATGTTCTCTTTCCAAACCTTGAAGTTTGTCCCATTTAGCATGGGAATTGAGTTGATGTTAGCAGAAATTGTTGCAGCAGATGCATTAGCTGAAATAAAACAAAAATGCTCACATCAATAACCATAATCAATAAAATTCAAATAATGACAATCCCCATCCAAGATATCGGGCACAACATTAATATCAGTCTTTGGACAGTAATATTAACTTGTAAGTGATACCTTGTTGCAATGATCAAACATTGACAATAACTCATGTCAAATAATGAAACTATCTTTGGATCGATTCATTATTCACATGTAAACCTTATAATTGTCACACGCTTATCATCGCAGATGTGTATACAGTCTAAATAAATATTAACCTTCCTTTGGGCCGATTAAATATTTACACGAAAGCATACACACAAACATCACACAATCCTCATGAACAATCTACACAAGAGAGGTTACTTTGGCAACTTCTTGTTTCAATTAATCACTTGGAGTGAGAGACAGCCTTAATACCTTAGTGTCATAATATTTGAATTAAATAATTGATTAAAAACCGAATTAGATTTAAATTAAAAATTTTAATTTAAATCAACTGAATTTCCAAAAACTTAATTGGGGTCTCACAGCTTAATTAGGGCCCATAACTTAATTGAATAAATTAAGTATACCAAAGTGGACCCATGAAAAGCCGAGGCTTAACCATAATGAACATGAAGTTCCCTTAACTTCGAACGCGAGGTTCGACTGTATTGAGTACGAGACTCACTTAAGCACGAACGCGAGGTTCGTTTGAGAACGAACGCGAGGTCCTTTAAAAAAGATGAACGCGAGGTTCGTGAACGAACGCGAGGTTCGTTAAAAAAAAGATGAACGCGAGGTTCGACTGAAGCACGAACGCGAGGTTCGACTGAAGCACGAACGCGAGGTTCGTCTGAAGCACGAACGCGAGGTTCGTCAGAAGCACGAACGTGAGGTTCGACTTGAGAACGAACGCGAGGTTCGTAAAAAGTTGAGCTTGACGCTCACCTGAGTTGAACGCGAGGTTCACCTTAGAACGAACGCGAGGTTCGTTTAAAATTGAGCTTGACGCTCACCTGAGTTGAACGCGAGGTTCACCTTAGAACGAACGCGAGGTTCGTTAAAATTGAGCTTGACGCTCACCTGAGTTGAACGCGAGGTTCACCTTAGAACAAACGCGAGGTTCGTTAAAATTGAGCTTGACGCTCACCTGAGTTGAACGCGAGGTTCACCTTAGAACGAACGCGAGGTTCGTTGAGCGCGAAGCTCGGTTAAAATTGAACGAACGCGAGGTTCGTTTGAAGCTTACCGCTTCGCCAAAATTTGAGGTAACCACCTTCTTAATGTTCGCCACGTTTCACGCACGCACGAACCCTTAGGGTTTCAAATTGAAACCGCCGCCGACAAACCCAAAAACCTTTGATTTTTATTTTCAAAACAGATCCAGAATTAGAAAAAATTGAAGAAAAATCAAAGAAAAAATCTAAAAAGTTACTGTTCATCCGAAAAAACTTTACTAATCAGCCAAAAAAAATTTCGTTACTGTTCATCCGAACATTACTGTTCATCCGAGAACAAAACTGAATCTTTAACCAGAGATTTAAGATCAAAAAACCCAATAAAACTTAAATCCCTAAGAATTAATCAAGGTGGCTCTGATACCACTTGTTAGATCTAAATCATAAAACTTGAGATCTAAAACCATAAAGCCATGATTAATTCGAAGAGATTAACAATAATCAAAAGAGCGGAAGCTTATACCTGAATCCATTGATTGAACTTGAGATGAGTTTTGATCTTCTAACCTTAGGGTTTCTCTAAATCCGAATTTCTCTAACTAGATGGGGGTGTAGAGAATTAGAGAATGTAACCCTAGGTTAGGGACCATAACCCCTTATTTATAGATGTTGTTCTTTTGTAATTTAGTCCCTCAATAAATCACAATTACAACCTGGTATCTGCACATATAACCCCATGATTATATTTAAATACCCATTAACCCAACTTAATTGATCACTTTAGTGGGTTATCCTGAAAGATAGCAATACATATTGATTAATCATATGTGCCCACAAATAGATTTATTAGATTAAATCCAACACTATCGTGATTAGGAGTTTAAGTTCTATCATGATTAGGAGTTTAAGTTCTATCATGATTAGGAGTTTGGGTTTTATCATGATTGGGAGTTTGAATCTTATTCTAATTAGGAAGTTAGGCTAGAGATAGGGTTTTGGTTTCCCTATATAAATTCTTCTATAGGTGGAGGAAAAAACCATGAAGAAAAAATAGAGATGTAGTAGATGAGAGAGAGAGAGGGGTTCGTAGTCTTTATCCGTGCAAAAGATTACAAGGAGTGGGCTATGGAGAGAATATGAGAGTTAATTATGTATGTGAGGTTGAGAGATTGAGAGACGAGAGTTGAGTGGTTCCTCTTGTTGTTCTCCCTGATACATAGTGAATTTCTCGTATTGTTGTCCCGTGGACGTAGGTCGAAGTTGGTCGACCGAACCACGTAAATCTCGGTGTTCTTTTTTTCTTGATTGTGGTTGTTCTATCTTATTGATTGGGGTTATAATGCTGACGTGGAGGGGGCTTGAAACATTAAACGTTACTTTTTGGGGCTATTCCACATGTCGCAAAATACAAGGGGGTTCGTCACACGAAGTTCCAACTTTTGAGGCCTGGACACATTTTTCCCAAAAAAGAATGTGACAAGATCTTACCAAATTGATGAAAATATGTCCAAGGAAGTGTACGTATTGCCAAAACTAAAACCAGTTCTATCATCGAATCATGCACGTAAAGAATATGTTTAACATGCTTGTTAAAACAATTATGTGTACATATATTTTGAAAATGTCTATTTCCGCTCTCTGAAGATGATATTAAGGGTGCGAAAAAAGTCTGTATCCATGGGTATATTCATATTTATCGGGATAATGATATGATTACTAATTAATATTTATATCCGATAGAATATGGTGGCTACGCATATTTAATGAAATATCTAGATTCATGTCCGGAATATCTGAATAAATAGTGATCATACAATTGCAATTGTTTTCACCATTAGATCAATTAATGGACTTATATAGGGTTAATTTTAATGACCTATGGGATCCAACCTTAGCTTTTCAGATATAACAAACATATTAATGACCTCTCTTGTAGCATATTAGTTTTCTCATATCCGTGTTGTATCCATATATATATTTTTTCTCTTATTTGGTTCATATCCATTTTTGACTTTGGTGGATATATGCATGAGTTTTTCTTACCATGATATATCCGTATTCGTATAAGTACCTGTAAAATATGAATATGATAAGTACCATGTATCATATATGATACGTCTACACTTGTATGAGATATACATAAGACCATCTTCAATGGCAAGGCAAAAATTGCCTTTCTCTCTCCTTCCACCTCACTTTATTCTCCCTCCACATCACTTGCCTTTTTCAATTGCCTTTCAATTCCACAACAACTAATTTTTCAAAAAGTTTTTCACTTTATCTTTCCTCCACATCACTCAATCATGATAATTAAGTAAAAAAATAAGTTTTATTTGCTTTGTCCAAATAACACAAACTCAAGCTCTATTAATAGATCTTGAAAAATAATAAATAGTGGTAAAAAAATAAAAAATTAATTTCGAGTAATTATTGATCAAAACAGTTATTTAAAAACAAGGTGAGAATAATTGTAAAAACTTTATGACACGCGGGGCCCAACAAGAAATTTAACACAAAGGCAAAATTTGCCTTCCATTGTCTTTCTCTCTCCAACTTTTTCATTTGCCTTTCAATTTGCCTTGATATTAGATGTAATAATTTTTGAGTTGCCTTGCCATTGCACTTGGTCTAAAGGTGAGAAACTATAAGGACAACAAGAGACACCTTAGTTGTGCATTTTATAATTTATTATCCTTGATTCGCAGAGGTGATAAATTGTGTATTCACTGAGTCCTTCCAGTGACATGACCGGCCACATTGATAAGGACATTGACGTCTGTGGAGAAGAAAAGTAGCAGGAAGACTAATTCAACGCGGAAAACGAACACCCTTCTAAGACAGAGAAACTGATGTGACCATCGACGTTTCGTAGTGACCACGCCAAATATTTATTGTCTGGCACGCTATTGTGAGTGTTGAGGTTATTAAGGATCTGATCTAGTTTAATTAATACCCTTCAAGAAACTTGACCAAATGAATGAATGCCGCTGCAGCTGGATATAGGAATAGGATTTTGACTCCAAATACAGTACGTAGGACGTAGGATATAATAGGCTTTTGACTCGAAGGGCCTGTTTGGTGATTTCCTAAAAAAACCAAAAAATAGAAATAAAAACCAAGAAATCTCAAAAAGTACAATTTCATACATTTTCATCCCTAAAACTCACCCACAATATCTAATAAAATATTATTTTTATCCAACAACTCATCCACCATATCTAATAAAATATTATTTTCATCCAACAACTCATTCATCATATCCACCACATCTAATAAAATATTATTTTCATCCACAACATCGCTCAACTCATCTCATCTCATATTTAAAAATCACTCACATCATCCAATAAGATTGTGACAACTCATCCCATCTCATTAACATTTCATTTCTTTGTTTTCCTCCCAAAAAGCTAGGAAAACAATTTACTTAAGTGTGAGTCATATCATCCAATAATATAATGACAACTCATCTCATCTCATCTCTTTTCTTATTTTTAAGAAATAACCAAACAAAAGAAAACAACGTATTACAAGAAATATGTTTCTTATAATTCATTTCCTTATTTTTTCTGCCAACCAAACAACATCAAAACAAGTTTTCTTAAAAAATCACGCACATCATCCTATAATAAGGTGACAATTCATCTCATCTCATCTCCATTTCTTTGATTTCCTTCTTTTTTTAGTCAACCAAACAATCCAAAAACCTATTTTTCTTAGAAATAGGTTTCCTTTTCTTTGATTTCCCTCTTTTTTTAGGCAAACAAACAGCAACACTTGAAAGGCATCTCGATCCTCCAAACATGGGTCTCCTCCACCTTCTCCTCCCTCTCCTCCTCTCTCCTCCAAGTAGTGCTGCCAACCTTGCCTACTACTTCTGTGAAAACACTAATTACACTGAGAACAGCAACTTCCAAACCAACCTTAACCAACTTCTTTCTCACCTCTACAACACCTCCATCTACTTCACCTTTGCAAATCTCACAGAAGGATTCATTCCGGGCCGTGCCTATGGCCTCTTCCTCTGCCGAGGTGACATCAGCCCCTCTGACTGTGCGAATTGCATCGGAGCCTCCACTGACAAGGTACTACAGATATGCCCTGCCGCCAACCAAGCCACCCTCTGGTACGACGTCTGCCAGCTCCGCTACTCCGACGAGCCTTTCTTTTCCTCGTTTGACAACAACATAGCTACTTCCTACCCTGAAGGCCCGAAGGAAAATGACACAGCTGACGTGCTTCGCAACGATGTGAGGGAGCTGATGAGCAGTCTGTTCTATCAGGCTGCAAACAATTCTCCGATCCTATTTGCTACGGGTGAGATATTGTACGAAGGTGATGGAAAGAAGAGGATGTATGGGTTGGTACAGTGCACAAGGGATCTCTCCAGGGATATGTGCAGTCAGTGCCTGCAGCAGATCCTCCCTCGGTGTTGCGACTCAGACATTGCCGGTGGAATTCTAGCAAGGAGCTGCAGTTTTAGGTATGGTGTGGACAAATTCTTTGGAGGGACGCCAAATATCTCCATAACTATGCCATCCCCATCTCCATCTCTCTCTTTTTCTCCGCCAGTGCCTCCTTCCTCTGCGCTGAACGGAAAATATCATAAAAGAAGTAAGCAAACTCAATTTGTTGTGGTATTTTTCTCTCATTAAATTCTCCACCAAGTTATTGTGAGACCCACAAGTGTTCAGTCCCACATCGGGAATGTGTAAAGAATTTGTGTGGTTTAGGTAAGTCTAAGGCTCAAGTGTAATATTGGCTAATCGATTTTAGTAGTTGTTTGTGTTGGAATTGGGATGCAAGACTAGATGGGGGGTGAATAGGATTGCTAGAGTTTTTCGACAAGACTTAGAAAATGCAGAGGAAATATAATAAGCGAAAAACAAAATAGCAAACTAACACATGAACACACGAGATTTTTATAATGATTCGGATCAAAATCTTGCGTCCACTCTTCTATCTTTCGAAGGACTATGACCAATGTTCACCCGAATCAAAACTCAATTTAGTAGGTTTCAAAGACCGTACTTTGAAATCTACCTGAAACCAGTTATCTAACTAATGATCAAACGAAACTTAGTCCTAGCTAGCCCAACTCTCAATTGCCCCGGCTTAAGTATGCCATCAAACTCACAAGTTTAAAACACAACTAACCAAAACAATTAAAGCACAAAAAGAATAATTTAACAACCGTTTTTCAAATCTGTGAAGATGAAGATCTGTGGAGAGGCGGTGCAGCGATGTAAGTGTAGGATACTCCTTCTCACTGAATTAAACTCAGATGAAAAGTGAGCCAAGAAGAAGCTGAATGAGGCTCAAGGAATTTAATCAACTCTCTCAAACCCTAGAATAAAGATCTCTCATTTTTTGTGTATTTGCCTTCTTTAACTTCGTTGTCAATTATGATCTCCAACTCCCCTTAAATAGACCTTAATAGAATAGGAAAGAGATACCCAAATTTGAGTGCAAATAGGAGATACAACGAGTCAACCAATGACTAAGATTAAATCTTGAAAACTAACAAATTTCATCATAACCACTAACGGTGGATCATGACCATTGATGGTCCCTTGGTGATCATCAATGGTTTAACTGTGGCCATCGATGGTGCTGATTCTAGTTTTTGACTTTATTCGATTCTCCTATAACCAACGATGTGTCGCTGTAGACCATCAATGGTGCTAAATCTTATTTATATTTTTCTCTGATTGGCTCCTGTAACCATTGATGACATGTTGACTATCGATTGTTGTCTCTTGACCATCGATGGTTTGTGTTGTGCACAGCGGGCGGGTTTCTATAAAGCCAAATAGTGCACGAGCAAGAATGAGTATGATCACAACCAATACACAAGCACACGTCATAATCACAGAAAGACAAACTAATTTGCGTGGTTCGACAAGTTGTCTACGTCCACGGGGCAAGGAGGGAGGAGTTCTTACTATTAGAGATGAAGAGAATTATAAATAGGGCTACAAAATCACTCAAAACCCTAAAACAAAGCTCTCTAAATCTCTCACAAATCTCCCATAAAAGGATGCAACAATCCTCTCTCAAAGACTGCTCAAAAGGACTTTGCTTAACCCTAATTAATCAGGTTTAGGGCTATATATTTACAGCAAATGAAACGGGTTGAAAACCCAAATCCAACTCAAAAACCAATACGTGGTCGACCGCGGCGGTCGACTGCACAGGAATCGCGGTCGACTGCCACAGTCGACTGTGCCCAATCAAGACGGTCGACCGCCTTTAGCTCTAGAACCCACCTGTGTCTCGTGCACGTTTCTAGTCGACCGCCGCTGACTCGCGTTCAACTGTACAACCTCCTGAATGTTTCCCTGAGTTGTTCTTCGTCGTTCTCTAAATCTCCACCTCGGTGAAGTTTCTCCCAAAACTGAGCCTACACCAAAACATCCAAAATGTCCCACTTGTTGCGTCCAGTACGAAGTAAAATAAATCCATGACAACGGACTCAATCCACAACAAGTCAGGAACCCAAACGAGAGCTCAAACAATCTCCCCTCATTAAAATCAACAAATCCAACCGGCTGCATCTAAAAGACTACCTACGTATCCTCTTGCCGAATGAATCAAGCCGAATGTAGTTCATCCAAATAGCCTTCAAAGGCCCTCAACATTGAAGAATGTTCAATAGCTTCAAACAATGACCAAATTTTACACCTGAAACAACTTTGGTTAACATATCCGTAAGGTTGTCGTTCGTGTGGATCTTCTCCAATATGACGTCTCCATCATCCAAAATATCACGAACAAAGTAGAATCTGACATCAATATGTCTCGTGCGTACATGATAAACCTCGTTCTTTGCCAAATAGATAGCTGACATGCTATCATAATATACCCGAATGGTCTCCTGTGCAATCCCCAAGTCCTCTAACAATCCATGCAACCACAAAGCCTTATTAACTACTTCAGTCACCGCCATATACTCCGCCTCTGTAGTAAAGAGAGCCACTATAGACTGAAGTGTACATCTCCAGCACACCGATGCTCCTTCCAATGTAAAAACATATCCTGAAGTAGACCAGTGCTTGTCAAGGTCCTCAGCATAATCTGAATCCACATAACCAATACAATCCTGCCCATCCTTCTCATTCTTCTAAAAAATCAAACCAACATCCACGGTGCTTCTAATATACCGTAGAATCCACTTCACGGCCTCCCAATAACCCTTCCCGGGGTCGTGCATGTACCTGGATACCATGCTTACGGCCTGTGACAAATCTGACCTCATACACACCATAGCATACATCAAGCTACCCACCGCACTGGCATATAGAACCTTCAAAATGTAATCTATGTCCTCAACTGAAACATGTGACATCAAAGCTGAATGCTTGAAGTGGGGAGCCAATTGAGTACTAACTACTTTTGTATTATCATCAAAGCAGAATTTCTTCAACATCTTCTGTAGATAACTCCTCTGTGTAAGCTTCAATCTCCCCTTTGCCCTATCTCTCTCGATCTCTATACCCAATATCTTCTTAGCTTCTCCAAGATTATTCATCTCAAACTCGGATGACAGCTCATTTATTAACTTTCGAATAACCAAAAAATTCCTGGAAGCAATAAGCATATCATCAATATATAATAACAAATACATGTACTCACAATCCTGTAGCTTGTGCATGTAAACACATGAGTCATATGGGCTCCTCGTGTACCTATGGTCAATCATAAAGCTGTCGAATCTCTTGTATCATTGTCGTGGCGATTGCTTCAAACCATAAAGAGACTTCTTCAGCTTGCATACTAAATTCTCCTTTCCTGCAGCTTTAAATCCTAAGGGTTGTGTCATGTAGATCTCCTCATTGAAATCTTCGTGCAGAAAGACTGTCTTAACATGCATCTGGACCAAATCCAAATCCAGCTGTGCTAACAATGACAATAAAATCCGAATCGATGAATGCTTCACAACGGGTAAAAATACCTCGTTATAATCAACGCCCTTAAGCTGTGCATATCCCTTGGCAACTAATCTGGCTTTGAACCGAATGTCCCCAATAGAAGATCCATCATTCTTCGTTTATACCCACTTGCAACCAATAGCTTTCTTACCCTTATGTAGTTGTGTAAGTTTCCAAGTGTTGTTCATCTGAAAAGAGAGCATCTTCTCCTCCATAGCTTTCCTCCACTTGATCGAATCAGGGCTAGACTCTGCCTCCCTAAATGTAGAAGGAACCATATCATCAACGATATCCACTGATAATGCATATGCGACCATGACATTATTATATCTAGCTGGCTGACGAATCACCCTTCTAGGTCTATTTACTGCAATGGACTCCTGAGTTGTTCTTCACCGTTCTACAGTTCGAAGGCTAAAATTAACTTTCGTGCTGATTTTTACATCGTTTTAAACCGCATCTTGAACATACCTATTTATACCAAAATACCTCATCTCACAAACTATATCAGTAGTAAATGGGAGTTTGTTGTTATTCAGATAAAAGATATTGTACGGACAATGTTCTAACAATCACGCCCTTTTGATAATAACGAGACCCAAAATTTAATATACATAATGTAAAACATGGGGAGATATCTATTCAATACAAAATAAGCACATAACATGTTTCATAGTAAAGATATATAATATGCAAATCTCACCTTACAAATATGCATATGTGAAAGTATAAATGTGTACAGGTTTTCCAAAACTCCACTTGAAAGAAAGCATCAAGTGCTTAAAAAATTTTCAAATCTAGAAATCGATCATGAAATCAATTTGAAAAACATTTATAAAGCAGAAACACTCATGAAATATTTCAAAATTTCACCTTTCTCCACCTTTTGTTATTAGCAAAATAAAAATATACCAATGATATGCAATATACTTGAGAATTCAGATAAAAATTATTAGAAGATGAAAGGAATAGAAATACATACTGGTTCATAAAATAATTTGTAGAAAATAGTACAAGACACACATATATAACTTTAAAACACATGAATCAGGATTATAAGTCATATTAAAATTCACACACAAACTATGAAGATATCGATGAATACTTTGTAAAAGTAGCAATAAAAGTAATTATATTAGTTCATAAAATAAATTCAGATATATCTTATCTAGTTTGAGCCATTTTTATATACAACTTGAATTATCTTAACCTTTAGAAAATGTCCAAAATCTCGATATGTCATCTCAACCATATAGGAATTTTTAAGAGGAAGAATGATAGTGTTTGAAAGATGATGTACATCTCTAAATATGGAAAATATTTAGCATATGATAGACACCCTAAGATATTGAACATTTATATCCACAAGTGTGAGCCTTTGACCATCATTTGATAAATACACTCATTTTTACCGTAGATTTATGGAGTGTTAATCTTTGATCATCTTTTTCATAAATACATTCTTTTTGCTTAATATTTTATAGCACATATATACTTTGTACATGTATAGAAATTTTGGTGCTATATTCAAGTATAATTGACCTCAAACTTTTAGATATATCCAAAAAAATTTTACTAACAACATATAAAAAATATTTATTCTTATTTTCACAATACCAAACATGATAAGTATGATACTAAGTTGTAAAAAAATAATATGTAACGTATCGTGAACCATCTTTTAATCAATCATATATTTAGAACTTTGTGTGCACATATATCATATATAGATGTGTAAAATATGTGACCGAGTATGATAAAATCATGCACATGTACGGAGATCAAACGGCGTTGACCTTAGGGTTTCGTAACGATCGGCGTTGACCTTAGGGTTTTGCATCGATCGGCGTTGACTTTCATCGCAACGTGTTGATCGACGTTGACCTAAGGTTACGTGTTGACCGGCATTGACCTTAGGGTTTCACATCGATCGATGTTGACTTTTATCGCAATGCGTTGACTGTCGTTGACCTAGTGTTTTGCACTGATCTGTATTGACTTTTCATCGTAACGCATTGACTGACGTTGACTTTCGTCGCAATGCGTTGACCAGTGTCTACACAGTTTATGCTCTTAAGGGGTTTGATTAGATTTTACCGACTACCATTTGAGTCGGGCTAACATGCAGATTGTTCAAATCCATTCTGCACGTAACGTTATGCTAAAAGAGTTAACTCTTTTAGTGCTACGATATTTAATACGTAAACTTCGTCTTTCTCACGAGAATAGACTACCCGGCAACGCGTGTTAGGTACTGACTTATCCCTACTTAGGCTTCGGGATAAAAATCCACAGACTTGGATTCTAGTGTCTTGTTCAATCTGTGAAAGACTAAATCAGCAATGCGTGTTAGGTGCTGACTTATCTCTACTTAGGATTCAGGATAAAATTCTCCGCGCGTGTAAGGCGCGAATTCTGAGAGTTAAAAAGTAGTGTCTTCTCTTGGGACAACCAGATGCTGGAGAGGAAGAATTTTATATTCTATCTCCAGTTATAAAGGAAACTCAAAGTGGGATCGCCAATTCGAGAATCTGAAGAGTGAAACTAAGTGTGTGATCTCTACTCCGAGAATCGATAATATTCAGATAATCCTAACTATCGGAAGGTTTGATTACCGAACTAAAGGTGAATTTTTTATTTATCGAGAGTGAATTATGATTTTGTCCCTAACTGTAGGAAGGTTTGACTAAGCGGGACTTCGAGATGACCCTAACTATAGGAAGGTTTGATCACTCGATTTGAAAGTGAACCTCTCGTTCATGAAAGGAATCGAAGGAGATTTTGGCTTTGGCCCTAACTGTAGGAAGGTTTGACCAAATAGAGAGTTTGAGCGATCCTAACTATTTAAAAGTTTGATCATTCAATTTGTAGACCTCTCGTTCATGGAAAGAATCGAGAGGGATTTTAGTTGTGGTCCTAACTGTTTAAATGTTTGACCAAGTGGGAGTGAAAGTATAAATCACAGTGGGGGTGTTGACTTGTACGAATCACTCAGTGGGTGTTTTTGATGTCAAATGATGAGATCTTGACACGAAAGGGATTTGACAATCGCAATAGACCATTCGAATTAAATTTTCCAGTGCTATGTCAGGACTTTAACAGCTGGAGTTTAGTGTTTATCACTTTGTTTGTAATGACCGGGTTATCCCTAAGAATTTTATATATAACATTCTTTCGGGAACTTCCCATTATATGAATTATCCACCTCCAGCTTTCTTTGCGAAGCTGGGTCCAATGAGGAGCACATTGTCCTCAGTCGCATGTTCAGGTTATCCTTAAGAATATAAAATTCTCTAGGAATTTTCCGTCAAAGGTAGGAAACAGTTTAGACTCATATATCTATTGGAGTATGCAGGGAATAGTTTAACCTCATACACCTGATGGAGGATTGAGAAGTGGTTTATACTCGTATACTCTTCGGAGTCAAGGGAAACAGTTTATACTTGTGTGCCCTGTTAGAGTATATAGGGAGTAGCACCTATTAGAGGATTGAGAAGCAGTTTATATTTGTATACTCTTCGAAGTCAAGGGAAACAGTTTATACTCGTGTGCCCTGTTGGAGTATTGAGAAGCAGTTTATACTCGTATACTCTTTGGAGTTAGAGGAAACAATTTATACTCGTGTGCCCTGTTGGAGTATTGATTTGGCTTAATTTAGCGTTATGATGCCAGCTTCAACCAAGGTTTAGATGCTATTTTTGAGAGCAAAGCAAGCCTTAGTAGGATGAATGGTCCTCCTGTGGTATGCACAGTACTTTGGATCCGAAGTATTATCAGCTTCCTCCTGATCTATGATAGGTGGTAGCTTGATCTTGTTGTTTTCAAGGAGGGATTCAAAAATGGTTAGAACATCTTTGTCCTTGAAAGAGTACTCTTTTTAAAGTTTCGGATCCGAAGTATTTTCCTATCTTCGGGGTTGCTGCTGTGATGTCTGATTAACATTAATAGCTGCTACAGGTGCTTTCCCTTTACCACGGGAGGCGAAGCTTGAGTTCAGAGGGTTAAACGTTGTTTGGCCTTTCTCAGCCTTCTTTCTCTTAATGAAATGTTCAGCATGTTCTCCGTGCAGCTTCAACTCTTTCCAAGTCTTGGATGGCTCGACCCTTACGGCTTCCAACACGTCAATGGAAATATTATTGTGGCACATCTGCAAGATGAATTCCTCTGTGACAGGATCTTTACAGTTCATTGTCTAGTTACGGAAGCGTTTGACGAAGGTGTCCACCGACTCTCCGTCTTTCTGCTTCTCGTCGAAGAGTGTCCTGATTGACACATCGGTGTCATCATAAAAAATTGCTGAGGAATAGGTTCTCTATGTCATCCCAGCTGTTGATGCTCCCCGTTTTGAGACGGCGGTACCAATCAAATGCAACTCCACGAAGAGTACCAATGAATGATCGGACCATGAGGGGTTCATTTCCTGAAATCATGCCCAAGTGGGACTTGAAGTAAATTAGATGTTGAGTGGGCGAACCCCTCCCGCCGAACGGCGTAAAGTTGATCATGTTGAGCTTAGCCGGATATGGAATTAAATTCCACTCTCTTGGATAGGGACACAGAATCCCAATCTTCTTTACCTCCTGAGCAAACATCAGTGCGTTGATTTTACTCTCGAGGTCCTTCATTTTCTCATGCTCACTCGTATTTTTACTTGGTCGATTTCGGGGAGGAACATCGCGGCCCTCCCCAGCGTTATCATCATTAGTGGGGCTATCCCCAACGTCTTGATTAACAGGAGGATCATCAGCATTGAGGTGTTCATCCACATCTGATCACTACCTGCTTGGTTAACATTGTTGCGATGACTGGATTCACCAATCTGGTTGGACAGAGCTTGAAGCTATTGGTTATATTCTTCCTTCATCCGCTGTATAGCCATTTCCATTTCAATTTTGAATGCTTCTTTCTGCTTGGCTAGATCATCCTCGAGAATTTTGGCCATTTGCTCGATGTTGATCATAAACACTTTTCGAGCTTGTCCCACGCTAGAATTTGTGTCGTCGGAGGCGATTGCGGAGTAAGTATCTAAAAGTTTGTCATCTAAAGACAGTCATTCGTGCATCCTTAGGTCAACCCTATGTTTGATGGCTTCTAGCTGGAGCCAAGTCATCCGTTGGGCTATTCCTAAATTGACTTTTCTTCCGGATAAAAGTCAAGATTAGAGTAGTTTGAAGCAATCGCAGACTTTTCTCTGTCAACCATATTGATAGTAACTTTAGGGAATTCATTATCTTGACCGGTTGACTTTCTTTTATGAAAACGCCTTGACTTACCCCCTGCCAACCATGGTTTTAACGCTTCAGGGGAAAGCCATTGGAATACGGAGACCCTCTGTGGAGCTGTCTTGGGACAGCTACATTCTAATAATACTACCCGGATAAGTTTGGCGCACGGATAGTGAAAGTCTATCCCCCAGGTATCTCTCTTTCGAGATCTATTCGTACCCCTAGGCTGATAGTACAACTCATTGGCGTGATGACCAGAGCAATCATCGTGTGTTGGCACGACTTCTCAGGTATAACGTCGTCGTCTGACAAATACATTTCCTTCTGAGGATTTGCTACCTTGTTGGCGTTTGCAGGAGTCACACGTTTGGAATCACACCTTTGTGAGGGTAAAATCCTAACATGCTCCTAGACTTCTGTACGCACCCCCAAGCGGGTGGTCACGGGAATCAGCTTGTTAGGAGGTCACGTACGACCCCCAGTCTGGATGGTTGCTCGGGGTTCCTCCGCCGGGCCGAAGCGTTCTCTAATGAGAACCTTGCCTCGACCTTCGTGCAAAGAACCTAGGCGGTTCACCATTATTTTCTTACCTTTGGATATGTCCATACTGTCGTGGAGCTTCACCAGAGGTGTGGGATTAGAAGGAGCGAGATTTCAACTTGACAAAAGCTGGGAACCAGCTTTGGATCTGGAATCGAGCGAGAGACACGACTGGTGTCTCTTGTCGGGTAGAAGCGCTGACTTGGCCTTCGACACCCAAACCTGCTTAGATCTTAGTGGCCTTTTGAACACCTCTTCTTTCTATAATTCTTGTGCTTTATGCACAACGATCCGGGCATGTGCAAGAAGTGCGTGGCACTTCTGGATGTGCTCCTCGAGAGTAGAACGGGTTCGTTTGACACAAACCCATTTGTCTATTAAGGTTGGGAGGAGGACCCCGATGCTTGTTGTGGCGGGGGGGGGGCCACTTGGCGCTTTCTGAACTCCAAATCCACTTAGTAACAGAGTCCATCCACTTGATCCAAAGCCTTGGTGAATTAGCGGGTGAGATGTTGACGACGCCTTTGATGAGCCCTTTTCGTCAACAATAGTGCGTCTTCGATGGGCAACTCCTTGACCTTTGAGGAGTTGTCACGAACGTCAGATCCGGCCTTCTTAAGCATCAGGGAGAAGCCTTCAGCAGCAACTAGGTGAAGATCGTCACCCCGAATCTTCAGATCTGAAGACCAACGAACCTTCTTGAGGGAAGCGATCTTCCTGCGCTTACAAGTTGAATACGATCTGCAGGAGGAGGAGGAGGAGGATACGTACTCCTCAAATTTCTACTGGTCGAACTCGTATTCGACCTCTTCATCCACATGGATCTTGATTGATGGCTGCGGCACGACAGTCTCGGCAGCGAGACTGTTGGCTTCCACTGTGGTCGCCACGGCACGACAGTCTCGGCAGCGAGACTGTTGGCTTCCACTGTGGTCGCCAGCTTGTTTTGTGTGAAAGTTGATTTTTTCATTGTGTAACTCATTACAACTTCAAATGTTACATAGAATTTAAAAATTAATCTTTTTATAAGATCTCCCTACACAATAAAATAACAAAAATTACAACTCTTCTCAAACAAACGTAACAGATGTTTATCTCCCGCTGCTTGCGTGGGATCTTTTCCTATGACGGGGATGTTGATATCCGTGGACTACCAAACGATTAGATAAATCCGGAGTTTAGTTGATTTGCGAAGGAATCAAGAAACCGAAGCGATTATCTTGGCAACTGCGAGATAACCACTCTTCTTGAGATCGTAACTATGTATGATCTCAAGGGAAGGAACCGAGAACTGTAGATCTGACGAATTCTTCTTTTTTATGCCAAAGAACTCGATCCGATCTTCTCCTCTTTTCTAAAATTCATGCTCCTTCAGTCTCCAATTCAGCAGGGCTTCGTCGAGGCTCAAAATTCTAGATCTTTACAAATGATGGACCTAAGGCTGTATTTATGGGCCTCAGGAGCTCTGTTTTCGGATAAGAACCATTGATTCATTTTTATCCTCAGTTGTAATCACTTTATCACGTTCTTGGATGATATTAGATCAGTTGAAACAAATCCATATGGTTAACGGTTAAAAACTACTTAAACGAGACACCTCGGGTGTCTCGGCCTCGGCAAAGACATGTGCGGTGTCTCCGCTAAGGTCCGGGGCACTGTTTTGCGTGTCCTGTTTGTTTTTACTGTATCTTCGTTGTTCGAACTCGGAATTACGCTATTCAAAGTGCGTATGAAAGCCAACGAGGAGATCTACAAGCTCCGATGGTTGAATCATTCATGGAGTAGATGGGACACAAGAGGTGCTTTGTTTTTCGTAAGCAAAGCGTAGCTCCCGATCAGTTCGTATATTCGTTATTCTGCAGCTCCGTTGCTTCACATGGTTCGTCGACTTACTTCATACGCTCATCGACATTAATTATGCTTCTATGACTCGAATAGTGACGTTCATCATCTTCTCTCTGTCTCGAGCCGCGTGCGGGAATCCGTGGGCAATTTTTGACGCCTACAGTAGTAAATGAGAGTTTATTATTATTCAAACAAGAGATATTACATAAACAACGTTCTAACAATATGAGCCAAACAATGCACTAAACTTAGTGGGGGTATCGCAGCTTGCACTGCGTTGCACTGCGCCAACCAGTCGTGAGCCCGGTGCATGACAAATGGTATTATAGCAGTTGGCCAACCAGAATTGTGGAACTAAGTGCTACGCAGGGCTAAATGCTATATCGCGTGAGTGAGGTGGCAGCCACCTTTGGAGCTAGTAGGAGCCACTTCTAGGGTCCACATCGCCTGGTAGTGATACTACGACGTGCTAATTGCCATGTCGTGATGAGGACATCGCTTATATAAGGTGGAGTGATCGAGATTCCCAAGTGTTTAGTCCAACATCGGAATGTGTAAAGAATTTGTGTGGTTTAAACAGGTAAGCTTAAGACACAAGTGTAATATCGACTAATCGATTTTGGAAGTGATTTGAACCACACAGCTCGCTACACTCATTGGGTCCCACGGCTTGTACTGTGCCAATTGACCAGCCCTGGGGTATGACAGTTATTGTCATACTCTTGCAATAAGATATAGTTTTGGACTAGGAACAGAGGCATAAAGAATCTTAGAACCTGGTGATTAGGATCTTAATATCAGAAAACCCTCTTTAACTTTTAAGATTTTTTTTTCAAAACCCCTATAATAGTGTTAACCGAAATTTTCACAGGCAAAAATATCATCTTGCGTAATTTTATCCAGCCAAGTGAAAATTATGGATTTCTAATAATTGGCCGTCTTTTTTTTTCTTGGTTTTTTTGGAGTTTCCTGATAATCCCCAACTTAAGAAGGCTTTTCTAATGTTTTAAAATTTATGGGGGATTATCTGATAATCGTCCAAAGTTAAGAGGAGTTTTATAATATCTAGCCAAAGAACATCTTAAGTTTATGGGTGATAGTGACCATTTCAAGAGCCCTAATTAGCCATCATATTTTGGATTCTTGTTTACCAATATATTCTGGTTCAGAGCATTACACTGCCTCCTACTTTACTTTTGGACTGTAAAGTGCACATGTGGATTAAAAAATTACAAGCAATTAAGGGAGACATCATATACATGCCCCAGCCCAAGCTTGATGACATCATCTAAACAAAAATTAGTCAACACGTTGAAGATATAAATACGCGTGGAGATGTACTATATATGGTTCTGTAAATAAAATTCAGTAAAATAATTAGGCATTACCTTGGAATATCAAATTAAAATGTTAGAATAAATGAGGTTAATAGCATGAGTTTTAGAAGTGCAAGGGTCATAAGTTTAGAAGGGGAAGAGACATAGGTTATGGAAGAATAAGAGTAACTTCCTCATTTATGATATTTATCTTTATGGCATTAAAATAGGAGTTTAATTTGTGACTATTGGTATGCCTAGACGTTTTTATTTTAAAGCCTATATAAAGGGCTATTGTAATCCTTGTTTGATATGAAGAAAGAAAATTGAAGAAATATAAGTGAGTTCTTTGTCTTCATTTGAGAGAGTTCTAAATTCGTAAACTTAAGAGTCATGAGTGGTATCAGAGCCACTTGATCCAATTTTCCAATTCTCTCTTATTCTCATGGCTACCACAAATAATCTTGTCAATCCTCAAGTGCCCAAATTATTGAAAGATAACTATGAGAGTTGGTCAATCCAAATGAGAGCCTTATTTGGTTCTCAAGAGTTGTGGGAGCTGATCATTGATGGGTTCACGGAACCTACACCAGAAGTAGAAGCCACCTATACTTCCGAAGAGAAGAAGGCTCTCAGAGAGCAAAGAAAGAAGGATAGTAAGGCTCGTTTTCTACTCTATCAAGGGTTAGACGAGTCTACCTTTGAGAGAGTTGCCGAAGCAACGATGAGCAAGAAAGCATGGGAAATCCTTGCGACCATCTACAAAGGTGTCGAGCGGGTGAAGCGAATTGGCCTCCAAACTTTGAGGGGCGATCTTGAAGCCGCTCAAATGAAAGATGAAGAACAAATCTCCAATTATTATTCACGATTACTTCTAATTGTGAATAAAATAAGGAGAAATGGAGAGAAGATGGAGGATATCCGAGTGATGGAGAAGTTGCTCCGATCCCTCACATCAAAATTCGAGCATGTGGTGGCGGCAATTGAGGAGTCAAAGAATTTGGAGGAGATCTCAATAGAGGAGCTCTTGGGATCTTTCCAAGTTCATGAACAACAAATGCAAAAGAAGGCTAGTTCCATAGTTTTGGAGAAAGTACTAGAGTCAACATTGACTCTAAGTAATCAAGGCTCACAAGGAAGAGGTCGTGGTCGTGGTCGTGGTAGAGGCAGGAGACGTGGTCCCCAACAGCAAACCACTCAAAATCAAGTGGAGACCAAAAGCTTTAGAGGACGAGGACGAAGCAATCGTGGAAGATCCACACCTGGGTGTGGAAGCAACGAAAATGTTTAGTGCTATAAATGTCACAAGTTTGGGCAATATGCTTCAAATTGTTGGGACAAAACTGAAGACCAAACCAATCTTACCGAAGCAACAAATGATGTGGGTAACAACTCTACGCTTCTTTTGCTAATGATGATTCAAGTGTTGAGAATGATGTTTGGTACCTTGACTCGGGTGCTAGCAACTACATGTGCGGAAGAAAGAACTTTTCATGGAACTCGCAGAAGGAGTTCATGGTAGTGTGAGCCTCGGAGATTCTTCAAAACTCCCGGTTGAAGGCAAAGGGAAGATTAAAATCTACCAAAAGGATGGTAAGCCCGAGTATATTTCTGATGCTTACTGTATTCCTAACATGAAAAGTAATATACTTAGCATCGGTCAATTACTTGGAAAGGGATACAAAGTATATATGGAGAACAACCATATTTGGTTGAAAAATGCAAATGGAGGCCTCATAGCTCGTGTTAAGATGACAAGGAACCGTATGTTTCCCTTGAATCTAAACACGAAAATCGATAAGTGTTTTCAAGGACTCACGGAGAATGAGTCATGGAGGTGGCATCTTCGCTTTGGTCATCTAAACTTCAGCGGTTTGAAGTTACTGTCTATAGCTGGCATAGTACGAGGTCTACCTACAATTGATTCACCGAATCATATTTGTGAAGGTTGTGTAATTGGCAAGCAACCACGACTTCCTTTTCCCAGTGGAAAATCATGGAGAGCAAAGGCACCATTGCAACTAATTCACACCGACATCTGCGGACCCATCGATCCCATCTCTTTTGGAGGTAATAGATATTTTATAACCTTCATTGATAACTTCAGTAGAAAGTTATGGGTGTACATTCTTAAAGAAAAATCTACTGCCTTTACTACATTCAAGCATTTTAAAGTTTTAGTTGAAGCAGAGAGCGGCCACAAGCTAAAAATTCTTCGATACGGCCAAGATGGTGAGTACACCTCAAATCTGTTTCAAGAATATTACAGAGAGCAAGGTATAAATAGACTGTTTACTACTGCCTACACACCAAAGCAAAATAGCATTGCAGAAAGAAAGAACTGGACCATCCTCGACATGATATGAACCATGCTCAAAGAAAAGGGATTGCCAAAGCAGTTCTGGGTAGAAGCCGTGGCGTGCTCAGCTTATTTCCTCAACCGATGCCCACAAAGATAGTGAATAACAAGACACCTCAAGAGGCATGGAGCGGTTACACGCCTAGTGTGGCACACCTACGAATTTTGATTTGAAGGGGCGTGTTGGAATATCAAATTAAAATATTAGAATAAATGAGGTTAATAGCATGAGTTTTAGAAGTGCAAGGGTCATAAGTTTAGAAGGGGAAGAGACATAGGTTATGGAAGAATAAAAGTAACTTGACATAGGTTATGGAAGAATAAAAGTAACTTACTCATTTATGATATTTATCTTTATAGCATTAAAATAGGAGTTTAATTTGTGTGACTATTGGTATGCCTAGACGTTTTCGTTTTGAAGCCTATATAAAGGGCTATTGTAATCCTTGCTTGATATGAAGAAAGAAAATTGAAGAAATATAAGTGAGTTCTTTGTCTTCATTTGAGAGAGTTCTAAGTTCGTAAACTTAAGAGTCATCACGAATTAGTCCCATATCCATACCCGCCTACTGTGTAATATCAAAGTCTGCATAGATTATTGATAAACGATATAAATATAGAGATCTTGTATGAGTTAGTGTTTAAGGTTCAGAAAACTGCTGGACCCTTTCGTCTAAAAGGATTACCAGGCATATTCCTGAAAATTTGAAGTCAAAATTCCATTAGGGTCAAGGTTTCTAGAGGAATGAAAAAGAATGTAAAATCAAAATTGGTCTCTAGTCGGAAGGTCAAACAAATCCATCTCTAACCAAAGTTAGAAGCGAACCAAAGGGATTACAGCAGTAGAGGAATGAAGTAGATCATTTTCACTTTGTTCCTTTTTCTTTTTCTTTTTTTTTCTCCTTTTTAGTTTGCCTTCTCTCAGCATTTACGATGGGCTTGGTCGTGAGTAAGTAATGGCCCAATGAATAATGATGCAGAAAAGAGTAATTATATAGCTACACTTCATTAGTTCTTATCATTTTAATCGTGCAGGATTTAGGTGCAAAGTCGCAGTAGATCCTGTGGTTGTTTGATTCTGCATAATTTCCTTATTTTTACGGACGGCCGTAAAACTTCCCTTCTAGTTTTGTTTCAATATCTTATAAAATATATTATCTTTTAAAAGAGAAAAGAAAGGAACAAATGAATGTTCTAAAATGTTATTTATGTTTTAACAAATAAACATGATAATCTTTAACATTCATTGATGCACTATGGTATTAATTCAATTTATAGTATCATTTTTCATTATCACTTTCATCAAAATAAGACTAATTCTCTGTTGTTGTAGGGAAGAGGAACATCATTATTATCAGCATGGTTATCTTTGTAGTAATCACATTCATGCTTATCCTTGCTGTCAGTATTTTCCTTAAGAGGAGGTCAGCGAAAAATAGCAGTGGTAAGTACTACACTTTCATAGTAAACCAATTAGATCATGTTGCAAATAATCCTGACAATACATAATGTCTTCGGTCATTTTTGCTGCATGGATAAGAGTAGAAACATTTAAACATTTATTTGTTTATGTTGAAATGGTTAAGCTAATACAAGGTAACAAATGAAACACAATATCCACTTTAAACGGGATCTTGGAGATAAAATGGTCTGCCAAATTTATATCCTCCAGTATGAAGTTACAGTTAAGAGAGAAGTAGAGTTTGTTAGTTGAACTTTGCAACATCATTGATGGACAGAAACATGTCATGATTACGTTCAGAAAATGCTGTATAGAGAGCATAACATATCCACTAGCATTCGTTGTTCACCCTGATAGGGAATATCAGATACGCTCTGATACCTGTTGTCGGGGATTCAAGCTACCAAACGTTGGTACAACTGCTCCTTAGCTAACCGACCACCTGTCAAATATAAACCCTATGTGGAATTTGCCTTACCGGATCTTGTGTTAAGCAATGAAAAAAAGAAATAACAGCAAATCAAAAAATAACAAGAACAGAGACCACCAAGTTTAACGAGGTTCGGCAATTTGCCTACGTCCTCGGGAGCCACACAAATAATTTTCTTTATATTAAAGAAAATTACAAAGCTTGAATAAGAGCAGATCTCAACTTTAGATCTCTCAAAAGAAGAACCAACAGAAAACTCTCTGTTGTTCAAATAAAGTGCGAGATTTTCCAACTTAGAAAATCTCCTCTCTCCCTCTCTCTCTCTCCTCAATAAATTGCTACAGGAATCTCTCCTTAAATGAGCGAGATTTTCAGAGGAAAATCTTGAGCTCAATAAATGGTCGCCGCCAGAGATAATCGCTGAGAAGAAGAAAACGGAACAACGGCGCGAGTTCTCTCGTGCATAGGGTTCCCTTAAATAGGGAAACCCTAGCCAAACAGCTGGAGACAGTTGTTCTCCAACATCGCAGGCAAAAGGGGAAGGGCGAAACTTCAAGCTCGCCTGCTCAGTCCCGCACTCAACGTTCGCCTGTAAGCTCAAACCCTGCCTACACTTCAACTTCGCCTGCAGAGGGTCTTCGAGTCTGCCTGCTCGAGTTCGCCAACCGAACCTCGCCTTCGCCCGACTCCAAGCTCGCCTGTAGCTCATCGACGACTTCGCTTGAAACCCTCAAGCTCGCCTCCAAGGGGGTCGCAATCTCGCCTACAGCTTCTCAACCTCGCTTGAAAGTCATCGCCTTCAGCTCGACCCGCCTTACGCAGTTCGACCTCGAGTTCGCTTGTAGCCTTCCGCGAGCTCGCCTGAGCTCGTCTTCGTTGTTCGATCTCGCCGGAGGTCGCCGTCAACGGCGGATAAGGTATGGGTCCACACCCTTTTTTTCCAACAATCTCCCACTTGGAAACCAATTCGTCATCAGCAGACTCTCTCTTAACAAGCATCTTCTCCTGTGTGGCTCCGCCCTCATCCCTTACATATGAAGGCCAACTGAAATTGTGCACAACTCCAGTTTCTGAATGGTGACTGCCTTAGTTAACATATCTGTAGGATTTTAACTCCACAAAATCTTCTCCAACTGTAACTTCCCATCCTCAATCATTGAGCGTATGAAGTGGTAACATAACTCAATGTGCTTCGTTCTGGCATGAAATACTGGGTTCTTGGCAAGGTGTATAGCACTCTTGCTATCACAATAAAGAACTTCGTTCCCCCACTTCAGACCAAACTCTTCCAGGCACCTGGTTAACCAAATCATTTCCTTGCTCGCCTCTGTCACTGCGACATACTCTGCCTCAGTTGTGGACAACGTTACAATCTTCTGCAAATGTGAGATCAGCTCGCTGCTGTCGACCTTAAGGTATAAACATACCCGTTGTGCTTCACCTTGTATAATGATCACCGATGAAATCCGCATCCACATATCCCTGTAGTACCAACTCCTTTCTTCCGAAACACAGTGGCATATTCGTAGTCCCTTTCAGATATCGTAATATCCACTTCACGGCCTCTTAATGTTATTTCCCTAGATTGCTGGCAAACCTGCTCACAACTCCCACTACATGGGCAATATCCGACCTCGTGCAAACCATTGCGTACATCAGACTATTAGACCCTAGAGGGGGGGGGGGGGGGTTAGGGTCTTATGCTAATCTAATCTGATTAAATGCCAATTAAAATTAATTAATAAGTTATCCTAGCAAGTATGAAATATAACAACTATATATAAGCTAGGATAAGCAATATGAACAACAAAGAGGTATATCCTATGATATATGCAAGGATATAAAAACTAACACAAGGGTAAACAATATGAACTAGATAGTGGATCATATAAATAATGAGCTAATGACAGTGGCGATATAAGATATGAGCATGAATATAAATGAACGCCAAAGCACACTCAAACACACTATATGATCACGGAGTTCGGACCTTCCGTCCTACGTCTCCGCTCCCCACTCCCGGGGAGAAATCCACTATCACGACCGGGTTTTCTACGCTCACCCGAATAACGTTTACAACCACACAGTGTCGGTTTCAACGCTCACCGAACAACGTTCACTCCTCACACTCGGTTTTCTAGTTCACCGAAAACTTCACAACACACTCGGTTTCTAGCTCACCGAAAACCTAACAATCTCACAATGTAACAAATATAAATTGTTCTCTAATATGGATGAGAACACAATAAAAGCCCACACTCAATGTTACAACTCTCACAACCCTAATATATTATGAATACAAATACAATAAGCTCAAGTGAGTGTGTGTAAACAATGAGTGAAATCAAAATCAAAACTAAACTCAATTAAAATCTAGCATATAGAAATTATAAACAAAATAATAAATAGCTAGAAATGAGTTTAGAGATTCTTCTCTGAATAACAAGATGGAGAGATGGAGATTGAAGCCCAAACAAGAAGATAATCTCCTCCACTTGTGAAAAACAAAACAGCTTTAAATCAAACCCTTAAACAAGCTTAAAACAAGCTTAAACTCTTGTTAAAATCTTTTAAACCATTCTCTTGCTTGCTTATAAAATCTGAGGTGTCGACCGAAAATCCCGTCGGTCGACCGATGAGAGCAAAAACACGAAGAAAACGTTCTGGACCATCGTCGGTCGACCGGTGCGGTTGACCGATGGAGCTTTCGGTCGACCGGACCGGTCGACCGACAGACTCTCTGTCGCCCAGTGAGAATATGAACTCAGGTTCGGTCGACCGGTACGGTCGACCGAAAACAGATATGACAGAAACTGAAACCTGTTTTGCTGGTTTTAAAATGCTGTTTAAAAATATCAAATAAATTCCAAAAAATGTAAAACTTTGGGGAATGATTGTAGACATGATAATAAACATGCTACAACGACTGGTTTCGAAAAAGGACTTCCCAAATGAAAAATATCATCATTTTGCAAAATAGTCCAAAACACGAAAATGTAAACATGTGAATTTTGACATTTTGGCTAAACCAACTTTTGAAACTTTACAAAATGATTTTATAGACTTGAAGAAAGATGTAAACTATTGTTATGAAGTCTATAAACAATGAATGTAGTATTTTATCAAAATACACATATAATGCACTAAAACATGATTTCATTTAACTAACTAAAATTGATATTGATGAAATCATATATATGCATATGAGTATGAAACAAAAATATGTTTTCTAATTATATTCTATTGTTTCATAGTAGAACTTGAAAACTATCAAACCAAAACATATTTGTATATATATAACTATATATATACAAAAACCAAAACGTGTATTTGTGTATATGATTGAGCTTAAAGTACTAACACACATAATATAAATTCCTAAACTAAATTACCCAAGCAATGATCTTGATCTTCAATAAGCTTGACTTGGTAATCTCGCGGATGAAGCTTGAACTTGGATCTTGAACTTTAATTGAAACGTTGCTTCACCGATATTCCGCCAACCTCCTTTGGATATGATCGTTGAAGCTCTATTCTATCCATCCTCCAACAAGTTGTTTGTCTACAATGAATAGATAACACAAGCACTAGACAAACAACATTAGTTGTAAATTGTTTGTTAAACATTATCAAAACAAGAAGGCCAACAAGCACCACTCATCCCGAATCTCTCAAGCACCCGTCTAATGTACTCGGCCTGAGATAGCCGCAGTGCGCCCAACAAGAAAGAATATACTCACAATATTTCTCCCCCTTTGATAACATCAAAAAGGGGACAAAAGAATTAAGAGAGCGAAAGCTCCCCCTATCAATAAGCATAGGTGAGTATAACATATAGAAAGATATAGGGATTGCTCCCCTATCAAAATGCCATATAGAATATATGAAATAAAAGATCATGGCAAACATGTGAGCAAGCATAAATAATATGCCAAAAATCACTCACAATCAAGAGATAATGAGAACATATATAAATATATCAAGATGAACATATTGTCTCATATCATAAAAGCCAATGTATGAAATCAAAAGAAGAGAAACATGAGAATCATGTAAAAAGTTTTTAAATAAAAACAAACCAACCAATTGAAATCATAAATCAAAGTTTAAATCATAAAACCAAATCATCATTGATTTTCAAAAATCAAGAGAGGCAACTCTATCTAGCTCTTGAGCTAGTATTAACCCATATGAACATTTTAGCATCCGGTAAACATGATTTGGGAATAAACACCTAATAAATCCGGAGGGTTATATATAATAATAATCATGAAAACAAAAGATTTGATACAAGAAAAATTGGTTTTCATATAAAAAGATTTCAAAGTATAATTTTCAAAACCAAGACAAAGAAGGATAAAAACATTAAAACTCTTAGTTTGAAAATCAAATTTGTTTCTGTACCCAAGAACTCTTGGTACCAAAAGATTTAGGGACATGACCCCTATCATTTAAGCTCAAAACCTTAGGGTTATGAACCCTCTTAGGTATATGTGGTGCACTAATATGGTCAAAACAATATTCATTCAAATGACCCTTCCGATTGCAATTTGTGCAATGAAAGAGATCCATTTGTTTTTGTGGACCATTAGCTCGTGCACGGGAATCATTTGCAAATAAAGATTTTCTTTTAAAATTATTTTGCAAATGAGAAACATTCTTAAACAATGGTCTATTTGGAACATATTGCAATTTAGAAGCTTTTTGTATATCAAAACAAAATTTAGCAAGATGTCCAAACCTACCACAAACATCACATTTAAAAACATGTGGTCTATTGGAAGCATTTGTCAAATGAGATTTTCTTTTCAAATCAAAGCAATATTTGGCCAAATGACCAAAACGACCACAATAATCACACTTGAACACACTAGCATGCTTATGATGAACTTTGTGAGAATGAGCATGTGAATGTGTAAGTGTACAAGATGAAGAAGCTACATAAGATGCACAAGGAACATTAGAATTCTTATGTTTGTGTGCATCATAACAAAACTTAGCTAAATGACCTTGACGGCCGCAAATAGAACACTTATAAGTTTTGCTATACATGTGTGCATAATGAGTAGATGATTTTGATTTAGTCTTGGCACACATGTCCATAAGCCTCTTATGATTATTAATGCATATTTTCAAAGTTGAATCTAAAGATGAAATACTATTTTTCATAAGATTCAAATCTTCATTTTTAGGCACATATGCATTTTTAGAAGTAGAACATAAATAGTTATTTATAAAAGAAGCTGTATCATTCTTTATGTTCTCTACTTCTAACATGGCATCAATCTTAGCATGAGATAAGCTAGAAATGGATGATGATAATTTCTCATTTTCCAATTTTAACATATCATTACTTTCTTTAAGAGCAACATTTTCTTTGGAAATGATATCAAAATTGGAAGCTAGCTTCTCATGATCGGATTTTAAAACATCATGCTTGCTTTTTAAATCATTAAAATCATTTTGCAATTTGTTAAAGGCATGCAATAATTTTTCACTAGCACACGCAAGTTCATCACTAGATAAATCATTAGTTGTTTCGAACTCGCAAACCTCACTAGGGCTATCGCCTAGTGGCCGTGTGCATGTTGCTCCGTATGAACTTGAAGTTAGATCCTCCAAAGCTTGTTGGATCGCCTCCAAGTCCCCTTGATGTGCTTCTATAAATTTCCAAACTTTGTAAGCACTATCAAAATGAACAAACTTGTTAGACATAGATGAATTAAAAGCATTTAGCAAATATTCTAACAAAATATTGTTCATTGTAAACATACGATGATCATTCTTATTCCACTATGAAATATAACAACTATATATAAGCTAGGATAAGCAATATGAACAACAAAGAGGTATATCCTATGATATATGCAAGGATATGAAAACTAACACAAGGGTAAACAATATGAACTAGATAGTGGATCATATAAATAATAAGCTAATGACAATGGCGATATAAGATATGAGCATGAATATAAATGAACACCAAAGCACACTCAAACACACTATATGATCACAGAGTTCGGATCTTCCGTCCTACGTCTCCGTTCCTCACTCCCGGGGAGAAATCCACTATCACAACCGGGTTTTCTACGCTCACCCGAATAACGTTTACAACCACACAGTGTCGGTTTTCAACGCTCACCGAACAACGTTCACTCCTCACACTCGGTTTTCTAGTTCACCAAAAATTTCACAACACACTCGGTTTTCTAGCTCACCGAAAACCTTACAACACTCACAATGTAACAAATAAATGATTTGTTCTCTCATACAAGGGGAGAACTCAATTAAGCACAACTCAATGTTACAATCTCTCACAACCCTAATATACTATGTATGCAAATACAATAAGCTCAAGTGGGTGTGTGTAACAATGAGATAATATAATCAAATCTAAACTCAATATAAAAACTAGCTTTAAAGAATGATAATCAAATAACTAAGCAAATGTAAAGCTAGATAGAGTTTAGAAAACTTCTCCAATAGATGACAAGATGGAGAGATGGAGATTGGAGCCCAAACAAGAAGATGATCTCCTCCACTTGTGAAAACAATCTTCAAACCAAACAAACACTAAAACACACTTAAACCCTTGTTTAAAACTCTTTAAACTTGTTTAAAACATTTCTTGAGTACATGAAAACTGAGATCAAAGAGGGTTTTTATAGCCTCCAAGACCTCACCCAAAAACCCAAACAAAATGACCAAAAAACCATTCTGCAACGGCTCTAAAAAGAGCCGTTAGAACTGCAGCGGTCGACCGAGGAAAATCGCGGTCGACCGCGAACGCTCACCGATCAACGTCACTCTTCACAATCGGTTTTCTAGTTCACCGAAAACTTTCACACCACACTCGGTTTCTAGCTCACCGAAAACCTAACAATCTCACAATGTAACAAATATAAATTGTTCTCTAATATGGATGAGAACACAATAAAAGCTCACACTCAATGCTACAACTCTCACAACCCTAATATATTATGTATGCAAATACAATAAGCTCAAAGTGGGTGTGTGTAACAATGAGTGAAATCAAAATCAAATCTAAACTCAATATAAACTAGCTTTAATAGAAATGATAATTGAAAAATAACAAATGAAAGCTAGAGTAGAGTTTAGAAAACTTCTCAATGGAAGACAAGATGAAGAGATGAAGATTGGAGCCCAAACAAGAAGATGATCTCCTCCACTTGTGAAAACTTCTTCACAAACAAAACAAACCCTTAAACACACTTAAACCCTTGTTTAAAACTTGTTTAAAAACTTCTTAGATTTTTGAAAAGAGATCAGCAATGGGGTATTTATACCCACTTGAAATCTCAGCCAAAACCCCAAAACAGAAAGACCAAAAACACCCCAGCAACGGTAACAAAAATAGCCGTTGGAAGCAGTCAGAATGAGCGGCGATCGACTGAAGAAATTCGCGGTCGACCGACAGAAACGATCGGTCGACCGACGGAAATTTCGGTCGACCGCTATCCAGGTCAAACACGAGAAAAACACCAGCTGACTTATCCGGTCGACCGGTGCGGTTGACCGAAGGAAGCTCTCGGTCGACCGCGGCGGTCGACCGACGAACTCTCTGCTGTCGAAAGAACAAACGAGCGGTCGACCGGTGCGGTCGACCGAAAACTGATATGACAGGTTCTGAAAACTGTTTTTCTGATTTTAAAACACTGTTTAAAAATATCAAAAAAATTCCAAAAAATATAAAACTTTGGGGAATGATTGTAGACATGAAAATGTAAACATGTGAAAAAGGACTTCCCAAATGTAAACATGTGAAAATGTAAACATGTGAAAAAATGTAAAACTTTGGGGAATGATTGTAGACATTAAAAAATTTTGAAAAAGAACTTCCCAAATGAAAAATATCTTTATTTTGCAAAATAGTCCAAAACACGAAAATGTAAACATGTGAATTTTGACATTTTGGCTAAACCAACTTTTGAAACTTTACAAAATGATTTTATAGACTTGAAGAAAGATGTAAACTATTGTTATGAAGTCTATAAACAATGAATGTAGTGTTTTATCAAAATACACATATAATGCACTAAAACATGATTTCATTTAACTAAGTAAAATTGATATTGATGAAATCATATATATGCATATGAGTATGAAACAAAAATATGTTTTCTAATTATATTCAATTGTTTCATAGTAGAACTTGAAAACTATCAAACCAAAACATATATGTATATATATAACTATATATATACAAAAACCAAAATGTGTATGTGTGTATATGATTGAGCTTAAAGTACTAACACACATAATATAAATTCCTAAACTAAATTACCTAAGCAATGATCTTGATCTTCAATAAGCTTGACTTGGTAATCTCGCGGATGAAGCTTGAACTTGGATCTTGAACTTTAATTGAAACGTTGCTTCACCGACATTCCGCCAACCTCCTTTGGATATGATCGTTGAAGCTCTATTCCATCCATCCTCCAACAAGTTGTTTGTCTACAATGAATAGATAACACAAGCACTAGACAAACAACATTAGTTGTAAATTGTTTGTTAAACATTATCAAAACAAGAAGGCCAACACAGACTACCAATGGCTGATGAATACGGTACCTTCCTCATGTGCTCCTTCCTTACATCAGTCTTGGGTGATTGCTCACCAGATAACTTGAACTGGCTTCCAAGGGGCGTGCTAACGACCTTAGCATTCTGCATATTGAATCTCTGAATTACTTTCTCAATGTATTCAGACTGACTCAACTTCAACATCCCCTCAGCCACATGCCGGCTGATCCACATCCTAAGAATCTGCTTCGCTGCACCCAGATCCTTCAAGGAAAACTCCTTTGCTAACTGCTTCTTCAGCTTGTTTATCTCCTGTAAACATGATCCTGCAACTAACATGTCATTAACATATAATAATAACACGATATAGCTGGACTCAAACCTCTTGAAGTAACAACAATGATCTGAATTGCATCTGCCAGAGCCAATGCTCTGCATGAAATTATCGAACTTCTTATACTACTGTCTTGGGTCATGTTTCCATCCGTATAAGCTCTTCTTGAGCCTACACACCATCTCTTCCTTTCCTTCCTCAATGAAGCCAACAGGTTGGTTCATGTAGATTTCTTCATCCAAGTCGCTATGAAGAAAGACAGTCTTCATATCTAACTGCTCAAGGTAGAGATTTTTAGTAGCTACTAAGCTCAACACCACCCTGATGGTTGTGAGCTTCACAACGGGGGAAAATATCTTCGTATAATCCACTCCTTCCCGCTATTGGAACCCTGTAGGCTGTCTAAAAATCACAATAGATAGCTGATCCCCATCAAAACAACGATGATGGAAGTTACACTCTGACGACTTCCAGAAGGTTACAATTTGAAGACTTTCACGTAGGTCGCTAAAGGTTACAATCTGACGACCTTCACGACAACTGATGGAAGCTCTAATCAAACAGCCTTCATAATCAACATCGGGAGTTACAATCTGACGACTCTCACATATCAGAGAGCTAAAGCAAAGATTACAAAATGACGATCTTTGCAACGCTTCGACAGAAAGAGACTACAAATCGACGGTCTCTTCAAATCAAACTGCGGAAGTCCTCCCCGCACACCAGCATCAAGACGCACCGTGTTCATAGCCACGAACGCAGCGCAAACATAGCTCCAAAAGCTGCAAACGCAGCTCAAACGCAGCTGCCATCTGCTGCCAAACGCTGCCCAACGCAGCTTACCAACCGCTGCCAAACGCAGCTCTATCGCTGCCCAACGCAGCTCATCAACCGCTGCCAAACGCAGCTCTATCGCTGTCCAACGCAGCTCATCAATCGCTGCCCAACGCAGCTTACCAATCGCTGCCGAACACAGCTTCCATCCGCTGCCAAACGCTGCCAAACGCTGCTTCCATCAGCTGCCAAACGCAGCTTCCAAGCCGCCAAACGCAACTTCCAAGAAAACACTGCGTCCGAGCTTCCAGACGGTGCGTTTGAACGCAGAATTCACGCCAGAACGCGGATTTTGCATTTGACTCGTTCAAACACGAGCTGAACGGTTCCAAAACCGTTTCTCACGATCTGAGGGGATCACAACTCCACTCAGGAGTGATTTAAGGGGCGGTTACATCCCATGAGCCCCACTTAGGAGCGAATTAAGGAGGTGGTTACACCCCTTAATCCCCTATAAATAACTGAAAATCAATTCAGTTCGGGGTTCGGTCTGTTGAAACTTCTTGGCAGCGAAAAGAGGATCCTTCATCCTTCGGTTGGAGCTTTGGAGATCGGCAACAAGATCTTCTTCATCCTTGGCTTATAACCGACTTTCGGTTAAATCAACTCTTTCATAGAGTTTTAAACTTGCCACGCACGTCCTCCACAACGTCAAATCGTGAGGAGAAGATCACGTTCCAGTGAAACAAGACATCGGATCGTCAACGAGAAGCAAACTCGACGCGAGTATTCGAGGGAGGCATCTCATCGCCACCGTGAAGAACCCAGAATTAAACAAAGGAGAGAATCCAGATCATTCTCTTCTCTTTTGTAATCAGGAAATCCAATTGTAACTGAGATTAAAGGAATACAAATCAATTTTCCTTCGTTTCTTTTACTGCAAAATTTTCCAACAAACAAAAGATGGCGACTCCGCTGGGGACTAGCTTCTCTGACGAAGAAGTGGTGGTGCAATCCAACGTCCACCTCACAGGAACGACCGTTAAAAATCTGATCATCGAGTTCGATCAAGCCAAGTATGAGGAAGCCCTTTCCTCCGGATCCCTTAGCCCCAAGGCTATGCGCAAGATCCACAAAGTCTTCAAAGAGACTAAAGCTCCAACTGCTCCAATTGCAGCCGAGGCTATCTCCTCCGGATCCCTTAGCCCTAAGGCTATGCGCAAGATCCACAAAGTCTCCAAAGAGACTAAAGCTCCAACTGCTCCAATTGCAGCCGAACCGCCTAAGGAAGACTGCTCGGACAGCCCCTCCCCCGATGGAGTGGGCTCAGCTTCAGCCAAACCCGCGCCAAGACGACGGGTATCGGGTCGAAAGATGCCCATGGAGGCGACAAAGGCCTTGAAGCAGGCTAAGAAGAACGTCGCTCGACGCAGGAGGAGATCCCTACGACGAGCACATCTCTGTGAATGTCGATCTTCAAGTCAGCACGAGCTTCGTGTTTGTGAGCCTAAACGCGACCATGTGCTCTGCGTTTCTGCTTCAGAACGCAAGCCTTGCGTCTATGAGCCCAAACATAGGCTCTGTGTGAATAAGACTGAACGCAGCCCTCAGTGGTGCATTGTACAGTCAAAATGCAGTCTTCAGGAGTGCGTTCCATTAACTGAACGCAACTCTCAAGCATGCGTTCGGGTGACGAAATCTAATACAGAACCTGGTGTATACCGTGGAGCTTCGGGGCGCTGCCCCGAACCCCGCCGGGGGGTATTCCATCCCCCCCGGACCCCCTGGCCAGGGGCGCGCCGCCCCCTGGACCCCCGGCTCGCTGACCGGTCAGCGAGACCCCCGAATACTCTGCGTAGCGCGATTAGATCGAGGGTCGGATATAAGAAGTCTTTGGATTCAAGGTATCTCAACCATATCCATGCTCACCAAGAGCCAGTCCCGTCCAATCATGGACTGGGGGTTCCAATTCAAACCTCACAATCAGTGAGTAATTCTCTTCAAATATTTACAACAGATTTGAGAGAGTTCATATCGAGAGAAAAACCGATGCAACAATTCATGTGTTCATTCCAATTTGAACGACTGATTCCTACGGTCCTCTCGAAATGTCAATGCTGCTCATATGCGGCCAAACCATTGGTGTTCGACCAATTAACGAACGTTGCCTTGCCTAACCAACGACGACGTTCGCACAAGAAGAAGTCTCCAAAGACCGAATATCTTGGGGTCACTATCAATGTGATCGGCAGAGGAAAAATCTCAGCTCCTAGTTCCAATGACTCTGAGACAAATCGTTCACCGACCGTCAGAGAAATCGCTAACGAGTTTGAAGGAATCTACCAACGCACTCAGACGCGAACAGGAGCCATTCCCCCTGTCAACTATCGGAGGTTAGCCACAGGAACTAATTCCGATGATGAACACTCAGCCATTGCGGAGTCTCAATCATCAAGCTCTTTCTTTGGGCATGAGAGCTTCACCCACATGGCAGAACATTCTGAAGATCTTTCAAAGAGGGTTGCTGAGCAAGACGTCATGCTCAAATCACAGCAGAAGACCCTCAATGAACTCATGGCCCTGTTGACTCAACTCGTCGCAGACAAGGCTAAATCTCAGAAGACAGATTCGCCACCTAGGCAAGAATCCTCCTGGAGAGGAAAAACGTCTTCATCCCGACCTCACACAAGCAAAGGGAAGGAAAAAGTGGTTGATGACACGGCTTCTGATCAAGAAGCCCACAACCTAGAATCTTCCTCTGATGGAGGAAGAGAGACGGAAAACGAACAGAATCTCCAGTCTGCCAAAATGGAAGAATTGGAAGCCCGCCTCAATGCTATTTCTAACAGAGGCGAGCTCCAAGAAGAGGGAGTTGTCAGACCCTATCCTGCCGAATGAGATGCAGCCCCTTAACCTCCAAAATTCGAGGTCCCAACGCTACAAACTTTTGATGGCACGGGATCACCGAACCAACATATCTATCATTTCAAGTCACAGACTGGGAATGTGATATCAAATGACGCCATACTGGCTCGATTATTCATTGGCACCCTCAAGTGAGTTGCCTTTGAATGGTTCAGAAAATTGCCTGCCGGATGTATCCAAAAGTGGGCAGATCTAGAGAGACTCTTCCTGTCAAGATTCTTTGAAGATGATACAGAAGTCTCCATCCATACCCTTCTCGCCACTAAGCAGAAGAAGAGGGAGTACGTCAAAGCCTTCGTCAAGAGGTTCCGAACCATGGCTCTCCGGTGTTCGTCAGGTATGACACAGTCTACCCTAGTGGAGACTTGTCGGCACAATTTGCAAACCGACCTCCTAGCCCGAATGGGAGTTGCAGAATGCCGTTCCTGGAGACAACTAATCTCTCAAGGCGAACAGGCTCAAAAGATTATTGTCAGGATCAAAGCTGAAGAACAAAGTAGGCAGGATCAGCCCGAGCAATCAGACCAAGCCCAATCTTCTCAGTCAGAAAGGGAAGATACTACAACCACTGAAGCCAATCCTCTTCAGTAGGATGGCAGGTCCAATAACTATCACGTTAACAATTACCTCTGATAGTCAACCTAATTAGATAGTGGCCCGTTAGGCGATGTGCCATGTCTACCCTTTTTCCCCCTGCACTTGTTCAAGACTGGGGGTTGGTTTATTTGTAGTTCATTGGATTATGAATAATAAATTTTCTGAGTTGTCATGTTCAATAGAACACCTCCGTCAACCATAAAATCCACCAAAACTATCACGTTAACCGTCACCTCTGATAGTCCTTTTCCACCAAATCCCCCCACCAATCCTCTTCAAGTAGGATGGCGGGTCCACCAAAACTATCATGTTAACCGTCACCTCTGATAGTCCTTTCCCTCCAAATTCCCCCACCAATCCTCTTCAAGTAGGATGGCGGGTCCACAAAACTATCACGTTAACAGTTACCTCTGATAGTCAAACTCATCAGATAATGGCCTACCAGGTGATGTGCCTCTATTCCGACTACATGGATAGTGCCCCACTAGGTGATGTGCCTTGTCTATCTCTTTTTATGCCCCTGCGAAGTCTTAATCAAGACTGGGGGTTGGTTACTTGGAATCCATTGGATTAAGAGTAATAAATCTTTCACATCGTCAAGCTAACATTACACTTCTGACGATCATCACCCCACAGAGTATGAATGCAGCTTGCATCACTCCCAATTTGTCACGTTAACAATACACCTCTGATAATCAACTTATCAATCCTTGTCAATAGGATGATAGGTCCTCGAAATTACTCAAATCACAATCTTCCCCAACAAGATACTAAGTCTTCAAAATCTTAGTATCAAAATTCATCGCTTCTGATGATAAACTCACTTAGCAATTCTCCCCAGCGAGACGCTAGTCCCCAAAATCTTGTTCAAATCACAAGTACACAAATCATGTCACGTTAACAATACACCTCTGACGAAACCAACTTATCAATCCTCTTCAATAGGATGATAAGTCCACAAAGTTTCTCCAATCGCAACACAAATCCTGTCACGTTAGCACTAAACCTCTGACAAAATCCACTTATCAATCCTCGTCAATAGGATGATAAGTCTACAAAGTTGCTCTCATCGCAACACAAATCCTGTCACGTTAACACTAAACCTCTGACAAAACACACTTATCAATCCTCTTCAATAGGATGATAAGTCCTCAAAGTTGCTCCAATCGCAACACATTCTTGTCACGTTAACATCATACCTCTGACAACCTACTTATCAATCCTCTTCAATCGGATGATAAGTCCACAAAGTTGCTCCAATCGCAACACCTTCCTATCACGTTAACATCATACCTCTGACAAAATCCACTTATCGACTCTCCCCAATAGAGCAATAGGTCCTCAAAATTGCCCCGATCGCAATATTCTTCCTGTCACGTTAATATCACACCTCTGACAAAATCAGATAGGTCCTCAAAGTTGCTCCGATCGCAACACTTTCCACTTATCGACTCTCGTCAACGGAGCGATAGGTCCATAAAAATACTGTTAGGTTAACATCACACCTCTAACAGTCAAACCCCTCAATGAACTTGTTAATCATTTTTCAACAAGAATAGCAAGTTGTCATTATAAAATCCCCAGTGGATTAAATATTTTCTGGAATTATCCTAGTGATAATAAAGAAAATTTATGAATTTCACTCTAAGTGAAAATTCATGCCAAGTTAATACTATACTTCTGGCACTTCCAACTTTCTTTCGGTGTTTTAAGTAACACAGGAAGAAATAACGCTTATCAAATCCGTTGATGGCTGAGGGTTTTCCAAAAATCCTATGCACGTTTGCAGGCCCATCAGCTTATGGATGTGAGCCGAGACTTAAAACAGATGAGCCAAAGACAAGTCTCAAAGACTTAGTCAAAAATGTACGGAAACCACTTCTATGTCTTAAGTCAAAACGTTGAGGTCAGACCCGCGATGCAAAAACCAAACGCCGAGGTCACACCCGTGTTCCAAATTCAACATGCAAGGGTGAGACCCGCATCTCAAGTTCAAAATGCAGGGTCCTCCCCCACAGTCCAGAAGCAGGATTATGGCGCATACCTTCACACAGGTCCTACGTGGAAAATACCTTCAACCATGATGCCTTCGAAGCAAGTGCAGAGAACAAATCCTTTACCACAAGGAATCAACAGCTCCAAGATCAGAGTTGAGATCCAAAGTATTCCGAAAATTCGTCCCAGTCAACCGCGAACTTTCAAAAACTTTGGAGGGGGTTCTGTAGGCTGTCTAAAAATCCACAATAGATAGCTGATCCCCATCAAACACCGATGATGGAAGTTACAATCTGACGACTTCCAGAAGGCTACAATTCGAAGATTTTCACATGTCAAAGAGTTAAAGCAAAGATTACAAAACGACAGTCTTTAGCAATACTCTGACAGAAAGGGATTATAAATCAACGATCTCTTCAAACCAAGACGTGAAAGTCCTCCCCGCGTACCATCATCAAGACACTACACCGATTCAATCACCTACGCCGCTTCAACAGCTATAAACACGAATGCAGCTTCTTATGTGAGATGATTGATCTTGATGGCTGCGACAACAACATGACTAATATCATGTTAGCAACCATTAGAGGTGCTGATGAGCAGTGTAATGATATTCGACACACTCAGTGGAGATCATGACCTGCAGTTGATAGAGCGTTATTGAGATGCCTCAATTGTCACAAATGGCCTGAATAAGACCTTCTTTACTGGTCTTTGGTGTCATCCATATATAAAGACAGAGAAATCTAATCAACAGCTCGAACGCAGCTCCAATCGCTGCCAAGCACAGCTCGAACGCAGCTCCAATCGCTGCCAAGCACAGCTCGAACGCAGCTCCAATCGCTGCCAAGCACAGCTCGAACGCAGCTCCATCGCTGCCCAACGCAGCTTATCAATCGCTGCCCAACGCAGCTTATCAACCGCTGCCCAACGCAGCTTATCAACCGCTGCCCAACGCAGCTTATCAACCGCTGCCCAACGCAGCTTATCAACCGCTGCCCAACGCAGCTTATCAACCGCTCCCATGAGCCCCACTTAGGAGCGAATTAAGGAGGTGGTTACACCCCTTAATCCCCTATAAATAACTGAAAATCAATTCAGTTCGGGGTTCGGTCAGTTGGAACTTCTTGGCAGCGAAAAGAGGATCCTTCATCCTTCGGTTGGAGCTTTGGAGATCGGCAATAAGATCTTCTTCATCCTTGGCTTATAACCGACTTTCGGTTAAATCAACTCTTTCATAGAGTTTTAAACTCGTTCAGAGTTCTCCACAACGTCAAATCGTGAGGAGAAGACTATGTTCCAGTGAAACAAGACGTCGGATCGTCAACGAGAAGCAAACTCGACGCGAGCATTCGAGGGAGGCATCTCATCGCCACCGTGAAGAACCCAGAATTAAACAAAGGAGAGAATCCAGATCATTCTCTTCTCTTTTGTAATCAGGAAATCCAATTGTAACTGAGATTAAAGGAATACAAATCAATTTTCCTTCGTTTCTTTTACTGCAAAATTTTCCAACAAACAAACCCCTTCATGACTAATTTGGCCTTGTATCTCTTCCTTCCATCACTCTCCTACTTGACTCAGTAAACCTACTTGTTATGTAGGGCCTTCTTCTGGACAGGTAGCTGGGCTAACTCCCATGTCTTGTTCGAGTGGAGAGAATCCATCACTTCCTGCATTGCATGCTCCTACTGCTGAGATTCGCTCACTTGCATAGCCTCCTCATAGCATTCTGGTTCTCCGCTATCTGTCAAAAGTATGCAGTCTAGTGACGAGAGATACCTGGGATTCAGTTTGGGTATCCTGGATGACCTCATAAGCTCCTCACCCTGGGTAGTCGGTTCTGCACCTGGAGTCTCCTCCGTTCTTTGGTCAGAATTGACGTTGTCTCCCCCATTTGGAAGTTCCTCCAAATCTATGTACTCGATGCGTCCGCATACGTAGTGCTGCTCCCACTGCTTTGGCCCGCCTTAGCATTGTCCCTACCTTGTACATCACTTCCTTATTGAATATGACGTCTCGGCTTCTGATGATCTTCATGTTCTTCTCATCCCAAAGACGATACCTGAACTCATCAATGCCGTACCCAATGAATGTACACTTTAGTGACTTAGCTTCCAGCTTGTCTCTAACATGATCACTGATAGGGACATATGTCACACAACCAAAGACTCTCAAGTGTGAGAGATTAATTTTCTTACCACTTCAAACCTCTTCTGGAATCCCAAAGTCCAATAGAACTGATGGCCCAGGATTTATCAAGTACGCTGCTGTATGCACCGCGTCCGTCCAAAAGATTTTAGGTAGACTTGCATGTAGATCCATGCTCCTTGCACGCTCTGTCAGCATTCTGTTCATCCTTTCTGCTACACCGTTTTGTTGCGACGTCCTAGGAGTAGTCATCTCCAAACGAATCCCATTCAGAGCACAGAACTTCTTGAACTCCACCAGTTCATATTCTCCATCATTGTCTGATCTCAGCCACTTCACTTTCAGATATGTCTCATTTTCCACCATGGCTTTTCACTTCTTGAAGATATTGAACACCTCTGACTTGTGCTTCCTGAAGTATACCCACACATTCCTCGAGTGATCGTTAATAAAGGTGACGTAGTATGCCGAACCACCAAGAGAAGACATGCTAGCTGGACCCCATATATTTGTATGAACAAGCTCTAGCTTGTGAGCTTTAGGTGATCTTTCACCCTTTAGAAAACTAACTCTCTTCTGCTTCCCAAAGATGCAGTCTTCACAAACACCGACTTTCACCGAATCAATGCCTGTTAGCTTTCCTTCTGAGTGAAGAACATTCATACCCTTCTCACTCATGTGTCCCAGCCTATTGTGCCATAGATCTATGCTCTCCTTGCCTGCGGCAATCGCGAGGGTGTCACTCGCGTGTGAAGTTAGGTAGTAGGTACCGGTCTTATTGCCTCGGGCAACCACCATTGTATCGTTGGAGATTTTCCATGAATCTCCGGTGAATATTATAACATAACCTTCTGCTCCAAGCTGACCAACCGAAGTAAGATTCCTCTTCAACTTCGGTACATGTCTAACATTCTTCAGAGACCACTTGGAACCCTTCAATTGTATTTGAACGTCGCCTCTTCCAATGACACTATAGGGTTCATTATCCCCCATGTATACTTTTCCAAAGTCCCCTTCTATATAGTTCTGAAATAGCATTCTATTAGTAGTAGCGTGGAAAGAGGCTCCCGAATCAATGACCCATGAATCGGAATCGCTATCCATGGAGAGAATCAATGCATCTTGCACAATATGATCCTCCTGCTCATTTTTCTTTGGTGATTTACAGGTAGAAGACATGTGGCCCTCCTTACCGTAGTTCTAACATTTCTCTTTGATGGGTCTCACCTTCGAGTTAGACCTCTTCTTCTTCGACTTCGATCGATTCCTGTTTTGGTTTCTCCTATTATGGCTTATGCCTCTCTGCTCGAGACTTAGGGCTAAACCTGAACCTTCTGATTCATTCGATTTTCTTCTAGCCTCCTCGGATAGAATCATAGCTACCACCTTGTTCAGCTTCAACTTATTCTTTCTCGTCGAGTTGTTGATTACGGTCACGCAACCTGCCCAACTATCCGACAACTGCGATAGTATCAAATAGGGTCTGCACTTCGTCATCAAACTTGATGTTGACTGAAATAAGTTGATCAACAATCATGTTGAACTCGTTGAGATGCATCGTGAAGGAACATCCTTCTACCATCTTGAGGTTGAATAGCATCTTGACGAGATGCACCTTATTTGTAGCTGACGGTTGCTCATACATCGTTGCGAGCACTTCCATAAGCCCCACCGTCGTCTTCTCCATTAATATATTGTGTGCTACAGATTTTGTGAGGGCCAATCGGACCTGCCCCAGGGCTTTTCGATCCAATATTTCCCAGTCCTCGTCGGATTCTTCTTTCTTCTGTCCTTTTGCTTTACCCATCAGCGGATGATAAAGATCCTTCTGGTATAGATAGTCCTCCATCTGTGACTTCCAGTAGGCGAAGTCTGATGTTTCAAACTTCTCAATTTTTGATTTGCCTTCTTCTGCCATTTCTTACACACAGATCTGAACAAGGGCTCTGATACCAGTTGATAGGAAATATCAGATACGCTCTGATACCCGTTGTTGGGGATTCAACCTACCAAACGTTGGTACAACTGCTTCTTAGCTATTCGACCACCTGTCATATATGAACCATATGCGGAATTTGCTCTACTGGATCTTGTGTTAAGTAATGGAAAAAAAATCACAGCAAATTAAAAAATCACAATAACAGAGAACACCAAGTTTAACGAGGTTTGGCAATTTGCCTACGTCCTCGGGAGCCACACAAATAATTTCCTTTATATTAAAGAAAATTACAAAGCTTGTATAAGAGCAGATCTCAACTTGAGATCTCTCAAAAGAAGAACCAACAGAAAACTCTCTGTTGTTCAAATAAAGTGCGAGATTTTCCAACTTGGAAAATCTCCTCTCTCTCTCTCTCTCTCTCTCTCTCTCTCTCTCTCTCTCTCTCTCTTCCCCCTCTCTCTCTCTCTCTCTCTCTCTCTCTCTCTCTCTCTCTCTCTCTCTCTCCTCAATAAATTGCTACAGGAATCTCTCCTTAAATGAGCGAGATTTTTAGAGGAAAATCTTGAGCTCAATAAATGGCCGCCGCCAGAGATAATCGCTGAGAAGAAGAAAACGGAACAACGGCGCGAGTTCTCTTGTGCATAGGGTTCCCTTAAATAGGGAAACCCTAGCCAAACAGCTGGAGACAGTTGTTCTCTAACATCGCAGGCAAAAAGGGGAAGGGCGAAACTTCAAGCTCGCCTGCTCAGTCCCACACTCAACGTTCGCCTGTAAGCTCAAACCCTGCCTACACTTCAACTTCGCCTGCAGAGGGTCTTCGAGTCCGCCTACTCGAGTTCGCCAACCGAACCTCGCCTTCGCCCAACTCCAAGCTCGCCTGCAGCTCATCGACGACTTCGCCTGAAACCCTCAAGCTCGCCTCCAAGGGGGTCGCAATCTCGCCTACAGCTTCTCAACCTCGCTTGAAGGTCGTCGCCTGCAGCTCGACCCGCCTGACGCAGTTTGACCTCGAGTTTGCCTGTAGCCTTCCGCGAGCTTGCCTGAGCTCGTCTTCGCTGTTCGATCTCGCCGGAGGTCAGCCGTCAACGGGGGATAAGGTATGGGTCTACACCCCTTTTTCCAACACACCTAACTGTGATTATCTTCACTTGCATTTCACAATTGTTCTGGTTTTTGTGTTAGCTTCATATTTCGTAGGTACAAAAATAATACGCGCACAAATGATTCTATAGTAAGATATCTAGCTTATTTAGTCTTATTTGAAAAAAAAATTCCAATTGGAGAAGGTCATACAAGTTGGAAGTATGTGCTTGTTCTGCTGTTAAATTACTCTTTAAATTTCTGATGTTAACTTATACTTTTGAAACAATTGAGCATTGCAGCTTTGAAGCAGCTCTAACTTGAAAAGTGAGCTAGTTAACTCTGCATGAAGAGAAACCTTTGGAGATCATGTCTATTTGAGTAACATAAGATAAGCGGAAAGTTTTTAAGTTTTTAACATGTATTCATTATTATATCAAAAAGTAAGGTTCTAAGTTAAGGGATCGCCTTGATTGGAGAGACTTAATTTTTCCTTGTAATTTAACTAGTTGTGTTAGCTTGAATATTGAATTCCACTTACCATGGTATGTTACTCAAACGACTAGCTAGGGATAAATAGCAATTATTACAATTTACTATTTTCTAGGTATGGCTACTGTGGAAGAGGAATCAAGAATGGAATCACTATACTTCGATTTATCCATCATTAAAATTGCTACAGCAAATTTCTCTGACATCAATAAGCTTGGACAAGGTGGCTTTGGCGCAGTTTATAAGGTAATTATACACAGTAGAATGGCTCCCCTCCAATAAAACTTGAATCTACTCTTGGTTAACTGTGAACTAGTTCAATTTCTTTTAGAAAACCTTGGGGCAAACGTCCTTTTTGTTTTTGTTTTGTTATTTAGGGGATGCTGCCTAATGGAGAAGATATAGCAGTGAAGAGGCTTTCAACAACCTCGAGACAAGGAATACAAGAACTGAAAAATGAACTTCTGTTGGTTGCCAAACTTCAGCACCGGAATCTTGTTAGGCTTCGGGGGATTTGCTTGGAAGGAGGAGAAAAGTTGGTTATCTACGACTACATGCCTAACGGAAGCTTGGACAAGTTCTTGTTTGGTATTTCCCTTGAAAAATCGATATATATAGCCAACTCCACTTGAACCCTCTAAAACTCCACTTAAACTTCTAGAATGTTTATATGAAATTATTACAATTTTCAAACTTTAAATAGAATAATGACTCCATGACAATTAATCAATTCAATTAAAAGACGCAAAAACACCAACATGCGGTGCACAGCAAAACTTTTTCTGTTGGAGCGGTTACAGCGCATGTTAGCAGGCGATTTTTCCTGCTAACATACGCTACTGCTGAGTTCTTTCAATGGCGAAAAAGAAAAAGTTTAGCGGGAAAAAGATCCTTAAATCGGGATTAGGAGCTTCTATCTCATCTCCGATCGATCATGCTGATTGTTTGGATGTTAATTCTGTTGATAGTGAGGATGAAGATAGTTTCCCCATGGGATCGATGGGTCCAAAAGGAGCGAGGAAATCCAAATCGATGACGGAGATTTTGTTAGCTTCAAGTTCCCTAAATGGATCAAATCTTGATTCAATGTCTTCTCTAAAGAAGGGAGCTCAAAATCTTTCGTTGATGGCGGGGTTTCAAGATCGTCAGCTATCCCCAACGGAGGACCCCTGTAAGTCTTCAAAGTCTTGTAATGGTGGGAAGAACTCTGCTAGGGTTTCTTGGGCAGAGGAGGCCGATTCTGAGTTTCCATCTGGTTCTTTACTTAGCTCTGGGCCTGTGCTTTTGAATTCAACCATTAAATCTATTGATTCTACTGATTCTTTGAATTCAAACAAAAATGATGTTTCACTGACTGGAAATAAGGAGAATAAAGTCAATTCAGAAGAATCTTGTGATCCTCTTTTAGAAAAATCTAAAATCCCTGCAAAGAGCTGGAGTAGCCTATTTTCAGATAACAGGAGGCCTGAAAATGGCATGGTGCTGGATTTTCTGCCTTCTGTCTCAACTGATTCAGTGGTTTTTGATGAAGAGGAATGGAATGAAGGAGCTTCAATGTGGTCTTCATCTGTTGTGGGGCAGGTTCTTGGTTTGAATGCAAGTTTCAAAGCTATGGAAAGTTATGTGCACAAGGTATGGCCTCAATCTCCAGAAATCTGTCTATTAAAGGCAGGTCTGTTTCTGTTTAAATTCAAAGGGAAAGATGAAATGAATGAGGTTCTTTGTAAGGGACCCTGGTTCTTTGGATCTAGACCAATGCTACTAAAACCTTGGTCGATAGATGAAGAAAATATTAAAATTGATGAGTGTGTTTACCCCTTGTGGATTCAATTACCTGCTCTGAGATTAAATTTGTGGAATTCCAAAGGTATAAGTAAAATTGCCAGCTTAATTGGGAGACCTATTGCTACGGACATGTTAACAGCAAATAAACAAAGGCTGTCATATGCTAGAGTCTTGGTAGAGATTAAATTGCCATCCCCCCTTCCTGATCATGTCACCATTCAAGGACCAAATGGAAAATCCTATAATCAGAGGGTGGTTTATGAATTTAAGCCAAGATGGTGTGATTATTGCAAATTTGTGGGTCATGATACCAGTTTTTGCAATAAGAGAACTAAAATGCAGAAATGGATTCCTAAGAAACAAACTACTGGAAACAATAGTCAATCTGGTTCCATACTCCATGCAAATAAAGAAATAGATGAAGTGGTAAATAAGGGAAAGTCTGTAGTACAAGAGCACATGATCACTAGAAATTACCAATCTCCTGTGCATGTGGTGCATGTTTTGGGGGGATCTTCAAATTCTGGAGTTGTGTCTACTCACACAGGAAATCCTGAACTGTCTGGTAATATTGGTAAATCTCCACAGTTTGAACATGATTTACAGCATGGGAACAGGAAATCCTGAACTGTCTGGTAATATTGGTAAATCTCCACAGTTTGAACATGATTTACAGCATGGGAGGAATCTTGAAGTGAATGTGAGTACCACAGTTTGAACATGATTTACAGCATGGGAGGAATCTTGAAGTGAATGTGAGTACTGGTAAGCCTGTTCAAGAGATGGAAACTGAACAAGGGGTTGTGCATGTTGTGCATAGCCAACTACCAGTATCTGATGGTTCTTATGCATATAATCCATGGAGACATGTTCAAGGTAATAAATCTAAGTTGACAGGAAACTCTCTTGGTGTTTTTTCCCAATCTGGAGATAATACTATAAAGTCTGGCAGTAAAAATGCTGGTAATTCTTTTCTATATTTGGAAAATTTGGATTCTGACCCCTCTATAATTGATAGAGGAGGACTGTTCTTTAAATGAACTTATCCTTTTGGAATGTGAGAGGGTTAAATAAACCCTCTAAACAGTTGTTGGTTAAACAGCACTTGCATCTTTATCACTTGTCTTTTATCTCTCTCCTGGAAACAAAGATTAAGGAAAATAATATCAAGGAGGTCACAAAAAGAATTGCTAAAGATTGGGAATGGCTCTCTAATGTGACCAACTCTGAGAAGGCAAGGATTCTAATATTATGGGATTCTAAACTCCTAAACATCCAACAGCTGGACCTCTCAAGCCAACAGATAACTTGCAGGATTACATCTACTGATGGAAGATTCTCAAGTGTCATATCAGCTGTGTATGGATACAATAATGTTCAAGCTAGAAAGGATTTATGGTCAGAATTGTCCCTTATACATAGATCAATTGGAAGCATGCCTTGGATTATTTTTGGTGATTTTAATGCAGTCTTATGTAACGAAGAGAAACTGGGAGGATCACCAGTTATTGATTCTGATACTTTGGATTTCAGATCTTTCATTGATGATTGTCAACTCTCTCATATGAAAACTCTGGGGTGTTTTTACACATGGAACAATAAACAAGACCCGGATACAAGAGTTTGGAGCCGTTTAGACAGAGCTCTTGTAAATGATAACTGGATTCAACAGTTAAATTCTAGTCATGTGGAATTTATGGTTCCCAGGCTATCTGATCATTCTCCTGGCATAATCTCAGTTTATGAAGACTGCTCTTATGGAAAAAAGCCATTCAGATTTTTTAATATGTGGACAAAACATGCTGATTTTCTACCCACTGTGTCTGATATTTGGCGTTCTCAAATCAATGGATTCCATATGTATTCTGTCTGCACAAAGCTAAAAAGGTTGAAAGGAGCTCTGAAGACCTTGAATAGAAGACACTTTCATAATATAAGTGAGCAAGTCATAAGAGCAAAAATTGGAATGGAGGAAATTCAAAAGAAACTTCAAGATGACCCACTCAATCATACACTTATCTGTCAGGAAAGGAATTTTATTGCTATATATAACAAACTCTTGGATCATGAAATTTCTTTCTTCCAGCAGAAAGCAAGAACTGCCTGGAGTATTCAAGGTGACAGAAATACAAATCTTTTCCATTCTGCTATTAAGGCAAATAGACACAACAATAGAGTCTCAATTCTCTATAACAGCCATGGAGACAGGCTTACTGAAGGTGATAAGATAGTAAATGAGTTTGTCTCTTATTACAAAAGTCTAATGGGGACAGCAATCCATACTGATAAACCTGATAAACATATTATACAAACTGGAGCATGTCTGAATTCAAATCAAGCAAGTGAGCTTTCTAAACCTGTCACAAGTGAAGAGATTAGAGCTGCCATCTTCTCAATGCCTGACAATAAGGCCCCAGGCCCTGATGGGTTTAATGCTTATTTTTACAAATCTGCATGGTCAATCATTGGGGAGGATATTACTTTAGCAATTGGGGAATTCTTCAAATCTGGAAAGCTTTTAGGAGCTTTGAATTCTACTGCGATCACTCTCATTCCAAAGGTGCATTGCCCTAAAACCCCAGCTGATTTCAGACCCATATCATGTTGTAACTGCCTCTATAAAATCATTTCAAAAATTCTAGCAACAAGAATACAGGCAGTTATGGGAAGTTTAGTTAACGAAGCTCAAAGTGCCTTTGTAAAAGGCAGGCAAATATCAAATAATATCCTTCTTGCACATGAGCTTGTCAAAAACTATGGTAGGAAAAATCTGTCTCCAAGAGTTATGATCAATATAGACATCAGGAAGGCTTTTGATTCTATTAGTTGGGATTTCATTCAAGATATTCTGACGGATATGGGTTTTCCACTGGGTTTTATTAAATGGATCATATGCTGTATTTCCACACCAAACTATTCTATCTCTTTGAATGATAGCTTACATGGATTTTTCAAGGGAGAAAGAGGTCTAAGGCAAGGGGACCCTCTTTCCCCCTACCTGTTCATTCTAGGCATGGAATATCTGTCCAGAATGTTGAACCAGTTGAAAGAGGATAAGAAATTCAAATTTCACCCCAAGTGCAAAAATCTAAATATAACACATTTAGTGTTCGCTGATGATCTCCTTCTTTTCTGCAAAGGGGATTCTTATTCAGTGAATAGACTGTATCAATGTGTTGTAAAGTTTGGAGCATGCTCAGGTTTAGAAGCTAACCCTGTAAAATGCTCTATCTATTACGGTGGAGTATCTGATGAAACCAAGCATGAGATTGGTAATTCACTGGGGGTCCCTGAAGGTTCTCTTCCAATCAGATATTTAGGCCTTCCTCTCATAAGTAAGAGGATGTCTTACATTGATTGCAACCCTCTACTCCTGAGGATATCAAACCAGTTCCAGAATTGTTTGAAGAACAAATCTCTGTCTTATGCTGGAAGATTGCAGGTTATTAAGAGTGTTGTTTTGGGTATTCAAATTTTCTGGACAACAAGCTACATCTTCCCAGTAAAAGTGCTACAAAAAATTGATGAGCTATGTAGGTGTTTTCTATGGGGCAAATCAGAACATACTTCTAAACCCTCTTTGGGATCATGGAGAAATGTCTGTGTTCAAAAGAAATATGGAGGGTTGGGAATCTTCTCGGCAAGACTTTGGAACATTGCTACTGCTCTCAAAATGCTGTGGAGTATCCACATGAATAAGGAGCTTTTGTGGATTAAATGGTCCCATGAAAATTATCTGAAAAGTAGTAGCATTTGGATGGTAAAAGCTAGAAAGGGAGACTCTTGGATGTGGAAACAACTATTGAGTATCAGAGATAGATGTATTGATATGTGCGGAGGGATTGATAACCTCATTCAGCTTCTCAGTTCATGCTGCAACAAATCAAAAATTAAGCTCTCTGACATTTATTCCAGGCTGTCACCTATTACATCTCAAGTGGCATGGCATGATACAGTTTGGGAGGATTTAAGCTATCCAAAGCACCAGTTCATACTATGGCTGGCAGTCCAGAATAAGCTTCAAACTCAAGACAGGCTCCTTAGACATGGAATTATTCAGGCTTCAGTATGTAAGCTTTGTGACTGTTCTATCTCAGAGAGCAGAAATCACCTGTTTTTCGAGTGCACTTTGTCAAAAAAGGTTTGGAATGGTATAATGGAATGGCTCAACTTCAAATGGAGATCTTGTGACTGGTCTACCCTCTTGAAATGGTTCATTTTCAGGTTGAGGGGTAAGGGTATGAAACAAAAGATTAAGAGGATGGATTTTGCTGCAACAGTCTATACTATTTGGAATGAAAGAAACTGCAGAATTTTCAATCTGAAGAGCAAAACTCCTGACATTTTAATGAAGAATATCAAGATAGATGTCCTCACTATCATTTTGAATTCTCAGTCAGCCGATTGCAGGGAATGGGGGTTCTCCATATAGAGTACTATTGAGGAGTAGAAGGTGCACAGACAGGAGGTGCACGAACTGATCTATGCCCCTAAGATTTGTGCTTTTATGTAATATAGTCTCATTTCTGATATCTCACTGTTGAGTAGAGATTCTTGATGTACAAAATTCCTATTTTTGGAGATGAATATAATTTTTTCATTTACCAAAAAAAAAAAAAAAAAACACCAACATGCACGCAACTTTCTTCACGGAAAACAAGGACGTGAAGCAATTTTCCTCATGACATGATAAATAAGGATGTGTATCATATTCCAGTTCATGAAAAATAAAGGTGCTCATATATCCAAAATATATTGACTGATTGAGCAATAAGCAACGAAAAGAACCAAGTATATGCATTCAAATACTCCATATAAAAACTGTTGGAATATCAAAACTGGAGTGCACAAGCTTAACATATTACGTACCTTGGTGGAATATAATCATGATGTGTGTTTAAGATTGGTACTAATGAGTAATTAAACTTTCATTTCTATCTTGATCAATTGCCTTTTTCATTGCCTCCTAACATCGCTTATTAACTTATATCACTAAGGGGTTATTTGTTTCCATGCGTTTGGTAGATTTTGCACTTAAAAAATGAGGTCCACAAGTTTTTAAAATCCTAGATTTTTATCAAATACAATGTTTTCTTAACAATTTTCTTGCCATAAATTTAGGGTTGTCATGTGGATCAGATACAAAAATGTGATTCCCTAAAATTATGCAAATTTCACTCAAATTTGTGATTTTAGTCAACAATGCTCAGCAAAATCCATCCGCAATCAAACAAATTTGGTTGGATTTTATTCCCTATGCAAATACTCTTCAATATCCATTGCAAACAATCAAGACTTTTGAGTAATGATTTTTCATACTCCCCTACGTGTATCAAAATGCAATTAGAGAACAAAACGGTCATTAATTAATTGTTCATCTTACTTGTATTAGATCCCAGCAAATGTAAAGAATTAAATTGGGAAAGAAGATTCAAGATTATTGGAGGGATTGCGCGAGGTCTACTCTACTTACACGAAGAATCTCGCCTGCAAGTCATACATCGAGACCTAAAAGCCAGCAATATATTGTTAGATACAAACATGAAGCCAAAAATTTCAGACTTTGGTTTGGCTAGGCTATTTGGAGCAGCAGAAACACATGCCGTCACAAAAAGAGTGGTCGGAACTTTGTATGTCCATCCTTAAATAGACTTATTACAACTTCCATTATTTCTAACAATTGGTTTGGACCTGTGCGATTTTTTTTCCCTTTCCTTTCTAGTGGTTACATGGCACCTGAATATGCAAGGCGTGGGAGATTTTCAACCAAGATGGACGTATATAGCTACGGGATTCTAGTTTTGGAGATTGTGACTGGGAGCAGGAATATTATCTTCAAACATGATTCTAAACATGGCCAAGATCTTCTAAGCTATGTAAGTATGAATGTATACTTAGGTTCTACCTTGTTAAAGATAGAATCATAGACATAGAAGCAAACAAGCGAATCCACTTATTGTCAAACATATGATGTTCAAGTGTATGTATATACACTAAATACATAAGAAGCATTGGATATGAACTGCTATCTTATTTTGTGAAATAAGCTGCCAATAAATAAGCGTTACCTACTCCAATATGACTAGCAAGATGGACCTCGTCATGTTGTGTTGCTCATACAACAAAATAAACCATTTTTTCCACAAACATACACACACAAGTACGTACATACAAACTTAGCACGCTTTCAAACTGTATATGCAAGGGATAAAGGAATCTCCACGAGATGAATAAAAAGTGTTGGATAGCAGGTTCCTAATCTGTTTTGGTAACATGTTATTAGAATTCATAATCTGTTTTGGTAACAGGTTATTAGGATTCCTAATTTGTTTTATTTTTGGTTTTAGAATTCCTAGTCTGTTTTTATTTTAGGTTTTCTATATAGATGGAACGCCTTAGAAAAGATTAGGATTAAATAAAAAAGAGGAATCAGAGATTAGAGAGACTTTTGAGCATTGTGAGAGGGAGATATTGTGAGCAAGTTGAGAGCTTTGGTTGAGGGTTAGTTTGTGAGTTTTGTGAGATTGTAACCCTTTTTACTCTCCTTGATTTAGTGGAATCTCCCCATCCTCTCTCCGTGAACGTAGGCAAATTGTCGAACCACATATATCTCTGTGTTTGTGATTGATCTGTCGTATTTTAGTTTTGGATTGTGCTTGTGTGTGGTTGGTTATTCTTCTCCCGTGCTTACGACTTGTTTGGTGAGTGAGCATGCTTCCGCATAGGCGCGCGACAATTGGTATCACAGCTCAGATTTCAGATCTAAGGTTTTAGCATTAGGTGGAGAAAGATTCGTCGTGGAAGCTTGGTTCTTGGAGTTCTAGGCTTCGATGGAGATAGGATTTGAAGTTACCATTGGAGATCTCGCTTTCCTCGTGTGGTTAGGAGTCTATTTGGAATTCAATCTAGGGTTCAGTTGGGTAATTTCTTATTATTTTACAATTTGGAGTTTGCGAGTATGGGTGAAGAAGTTAGTGAAAGCAGCATGATGACGAGTATAGTCCAAGTTGGTTTTCAGAACACCAAAATTAGCGTGGTAAAGTATGACGGCAAGATTAACTATGGTTTGTGGATGAACGACGTTCAAGATGCGCTCAGTGCTTAGAATTTGGAGAAGACCATCATGGTCCAAGAGAGACCACCAAAATATGAAGAGACAGTATGTGAAAAGATGAATAGGAACGCTTGTGGGGTGATCAGAACCTGTTTGAAACAGGAATTAAAGTATAATATAATTAGGGTGACGTCTGCAATAAAGATGTGAGAAATTCTCATTAATAAGTACCTTACAAAGAGTGTTGAGAACCGCTAGCACTTGCTGCGAAGATTGTTCAGATTTCAGATGTCCCGAGGCACCTTACTAGCGGCTCATGTGAACAACTACACTAAGTTATTGTCGGACTTGGCGAATATTGATGAGAAGATATCGGATGAGTACAAGGTAATTATTTTGTTGGGCTCCTTACCGGATGAGGAGTATGATACCTTCGTGCTCACTTTGTTAAATGGGAGGTCTTCTCTCAACTATAGTGAAGTTACTAATGCTTTGACAAACTATGATTTGAGGAGGAATGACAAAGAGACTTCACACGCTAGTACTTCAGGAGAGACCTTGTCGACGAGAGGTAGAAGCCCATATTCAAAAGGTTGTAATAGAGGAATGTCAAAGTTAAGACGTCGTCACCAGTTAGCGAAGAACTAGTGTGCGTTCTGCAGGGAACAAGGGCATTGGAAAATAGACTGTCCAAAGATTAAAGAGAAGGAGAATGACAACCTCGAGCTCAAGGTATTTGGTTGCCCTGCATATTAACATGTTAGAACTGATAAGTTGGAACCTCGGGCTAGGAAGCACATATTTGTAGGATTTAAGCGTAGTGTCAAAGGATATAAGTTATGGAATCTAGTTGATACAAAGATTATGCTGAGTAGGGACATCACATTTGATGAGATTTCTATCTTGAATATTCCCAGCTCTCATTAGGTGGAGAGCACCCCGATAGAGGAGATATTGCAGGTGGTGGAGATTGATGCAGCTCCACATTGTGCAGATGATACAATATCTATTAGAGTGCCGACTAAGGTGACGTCAGGCGAGCACGGCAATGACGAGGAGGATACGGGTATAGTTGTGTAGGATTAGAGACCGACGACTCAGGTTTAGGATTCTATTGGGGTTCAGAGACAGAGAAGAGACATACGGATGCCAGCATGGTATACTGACACTGTAGTTACATATGCACTTCTGGTGGAGAGTATCGATGAGATGGTGCCTACTACATTCAGAGAGGCCGAGCAGAGTTCGGAGGCTGATTCGTGGTAGGTGGCTATGTAGGAGGAGATGAAGTCTCTTCACAAGAATAATACATGGGAGCTTGTTGAGCTTCCAAAGGGGTGGTCTCTTCACAAGAATGATACATGTGAGTTTGTTGAGCTTCCAAAGGGGCGAAAGGCGATTGGTTGTGAGTGGGTATACACGAAGAAGGAGGGCATTGAAGGCACCCCATTGAGGTTCAAGGCTAGGTTGGTTGTGAAGGACTATGCATAGGAGGAAGGTATTGATTATAATGATGTTTTCACTCCGGTGGTGAAGCATTCTTTGATTTGGCTTTTGATAGCTTTGGTGGCACAGTATGGATTGGAGTTAGATCAGTTAGATGTGAAGACGATATTTCTTAATTGTGATCTTGATGAAGAAATATATATGACTCAACTATTGGGATTCTGAGCAACAGGAAAGTAAAACCTGGTTTGTCGGTTGAAGAAATTGCTATACGGTTTGAAGCAGTCTCCTCGACACTGGTCTTATATAGATGAGTTGAAGACATATCTTTCAAAAGAGTTTGAGATGAAGGATTTAGGTGAGGCTAATGGTATTTTGGGGATGGAGATCGATAGAGACAAAGAGAAGGGCAAAATTTGTTTGATACGGGTGACTTATTTGAAAATGGTTCTACAGCGATTTCATGTTAGCATGGATACGAAGTCAGTTAGTGTACCTTTGGAAGCCCATTTGAAGCTTTCAGCTGACCTCTCACCGAAGACAGTTGAAGATCGAGAGTTGATGTCGGAGACTCCACATGCGAGCGCGGTTGGGAGCTTGATGTACGCGATGGTATGTACGAGGCAAGATATGTCACAGGCAATGAGCATGGTTTTGAGATACATGCACGATCCAAGAGTGGGTCATTGGGACGCCGTGAGATGGATTTTGAGGTACATTCGAGATACGCTCAATGTTGGTTTGGTTTATGAGCGAGACACTACAAGTGGGCAGTTGTGCATTGGCTATGTTGATTCAGATTATGCCGGAGATTTGGAAGCGCCGGTCTACTACGGGGTATGTGTTCATTTTGACCTGTTCACATTGATGTTCGTTATCACTTCGTTCGAGATGTTCTTGAAGATGGCGATGTGGAGATTGTGAATGTCCATACGAAGGATACTCCGGCGGATATGCTCACTAAGGTGGTTCCGAGCAACAAGTTTGATCATTGTCGAAACTTGTTGCACATTCGTGATTGTTGAGGCCGTTGACAACCATTTGGATGAACTACGGCCGACTTGATCCCTTGGGAGAGGGGGTACGTAGGCAACCACATTAGTGCAGCCGAATTTGGTGAGACGACGCATTGGTGCTTATGTTGGTGTCGGCTCAGTTTTGGGAATACTTCGCCGATGTGGAGAATTGTTGGATAGCACGTTCCTAATCTTTTTGGTAACATGTGATTAGGATTCCTAATCTGTTTTGGTAACATGTTATTAGGATTCCTAATTTGTTTTGTTTTTTGTTTTAAAATTCCTACTCTGCTTTGATTTTACGTTTTCTATATATATGGAACGCTTTAGAAGAGATTAGGATAAAAAAAAGAGGAGATTTGTAATCAGAGATTAGAGAGACTTTTGAGCATTGTGAGAGGGAGATATTGTGAGCAAGTTGAGAGCTTTGGTTGAGGGTTAGTTTGTGAGTTTTGTGAGATTGTGTAACCCTTTGTACTCTCCTTGATTTAGTGGAATCTCCCTATCCTCTCCCCATGGACGTAGGCAAATTGCCAAACCACGTATATCTCTGTATTTGTGATTGATCTATCGTAATTTAGTTTTGGATTGTGCTCGTGTGTGATTGGTTATTCTACTCCCGTACTTACGACTTGTTTGGTGAGCGAGCACGCTTCCGCATATGCGCGCGACAAAAAGCACCTAACCAAATGGACCCCCACCTTAATAAAGACTAGAATCTTGTATTAAAATAATTGTTTGTTATATTTATTTTGAATTTAATATTAAGTGTTTAATAGTCTATTTATGTATGCTAGAGGTCACTTTTTTTTACTGTAGGCATGGAAGCATTGGAGAAAGGGAAAATCATTAGAGATCGTTGACCCATCACTGGGTGAAGATTACTCGAGAAATGAGGTGTCTAGATGCATTCAAATTGGACTGTTATGTGCTCAAGAAGCTCCAGCTGATAGACCTTCCATGTCTTCGGTATTTCTCATGCTAAATAGTTCCTCAATGCCTCTCCAGGATCCTTTGCCGCCTGCTTTGTTGAGTACAATAGAATCAGATTTATCAATGAAACTGTCATCAAAACAAGCATATCTTAGTTCTACTGATGAATCTTCTGCAAGTAAGTAGCGACAAATTTCAGCAAATGTTAATCTGAAACTATCTATATAACCTAGCTAGATATTGACCCAGTAAGATTACATAGTCCACTAACTACTATATATATTATTATATATATATATATATATATATATATTATATATATATATATAATACATATAGAGAAGAAGAGAGCTCTTTGAGACGACGAGAGAGTGAGAGTGATGCAGATATGGGTATGCTTGGCTACCAAGCCACAAAAAATTATGCTTGGTAGGCTGCAGGCTGTCAAATCCCCCTCCACTCATTCAAATGTTGGAACAAATTCACTAATGGGTCAGTGAGTGGATGCAGGCATGTTGCACACATCACTACCAAGCACCAATTTGCTGTTTTTTTTACTCGGTACCAAAGCATACCAATTTCTCATACTTATATATATATATATATATAAATATATTACTATATATATGATATGACTAAAATTGCGAACTATAGGATTACTAGTGATGAACCCAATTATTGAATCTCAATTTTTTCATAATTTCATGAGCAGTTTACTATGGAAGAATTCAATACTTAACGAATTCCTGCAAATAACATATCTAACGAATTCCTGCAAATAACATATCTCAACCCATTAGATGTAGACAGTGTTGGCAGTTCCCAACAGAGTGGACCTAGCGTCACGCTGAATCCACCGGAAGCGAACCAAAAAGGGAAGGAAAGGGTGCAAAACCACCTCATAAGGAACCAAGCACTTAACAACCACAGGAAGCAGGCACAGGCATTTGGACTTATCTCACACAGCGCCTGATGGTCGTCCTAATAGAAATTGACCTGTACAGCAACCGGGTGATTTATAAAAGTTGCGAGATTGATTAATCCCTATAATTATACCAATCATCTGATACTGCGAGGTCCTAAAAGAGAGATCAAGATAACAAAGGAGAGAGCAAGTATCAACAAAGCAATATGGATGTCTCAACAATATAGATGCCTGAACGAGGAAAAGGAGGAAGATCATTTTCTTTGAATCTTCGATACATCAATGCAAAACATCATACACAGCTTGTCTCCCATTATCTATCATTTGTTGAATATGCCTAAATCTATCAGACTGTTTACTCATATGGTCATTTTTATCTATATATGCCTAAATCTATCATTATCTATCATTGTCTATCATTAACACATGAGCTTGTCTCTCATTATCTATCATTTGTTCAATATGCCTAAATCTATCAGACTGTTTACTCATATGGTCATTTTTATCTATACAATGAGATACACAGCTTGGATGCTACGTGCCTGTGCTCACGATCATTTGTACGCAGATTTCCAGTGTGGCCCAGATATAGAAATTACATAGGCAAACCAAGCTTCCATATGAAACCAATTAAACAACAACAAATAACTGGCATGCACAAAATTAACCCATATCACGAAATAAATATGTGAATTATCTTGGTTAAACTTATAGCCACCTAACTTACACACAGTACAACCTTGACTTGACATTACAAAATCTGATGGGCTATAGCCTATAGGAGATCATATGCTAAACATCCAACTTTTGAGTAAATAATACTAAATGGAAAATAGAAAAAGAGGAGGATTTAGAGCCAAACCGCTATGGGGCTTTTCCTCAGGTAATGATTCTATCATAACACCCTAATACCATTCATTGTTGGTCAGAGGGTGGTAATTAAGAGGGTTAATTTGAGAATTACAGTTTCTTTATTTATAGTGTAGATCACCCAACTTCTATGGGGGTGGTTCTGATAGGATCTTACTGCTTTTCCTCAAATAGGTGGTGGGCTTATCAAACATTGGGTAAAAGTATACTAAACACCCTTGAATGCCTTCAAATAAAAATAGTAAAAAGGGATCAACCAGGAGTTTACTTTTAGCTGCTGCTGGATTACTAACGAAGGATTTTTTGGGATATTAGTCCTCTAAACCTTTAATATTTTGAAATTATTAAAGGTATAGTAAACATCATTGAATACCTTCAAATTAAAATAGTTAAAGGGGATCAACTATGAGTTTACTTTGTGCTGTTGCTGGATTATTGATGAAGGCTTTTTTGGGATATCAGTCCTATAAACCTTTAATATTTTGAAATTAGTCCATCAAATCATTGAAATAGCCAATAGGTTCCCTAATTTATTATATATAGCCTCTCCAATCAAGAGTAACAATAGCAAGATATAAGTGGGAATCTAATAGCAATTCCAATGATTTCTGAGAATAATTTAAAATTATTATAGATTTAACGGAATAATATAGGTAAAAAACCCTACTTAAGCTAAATTACAAGATTGACTTATAAAAGTGACCATCCTTTACCACTTTGGTCTATAAATTAATCCCGGTGGCACTTTGGCATGAAGAGTGAGAAAGATGCAACAATTAGACATTTTTGATTGCTAGTGACAAGTTTGACCATGAAAATTATGTATTTTTTGCATATATATCCTTCACACATTTCAAATTTACAGATTCCCCCCCAATTCTATTATTTGCAAAAAAACCAAAATCTTCCTCTCTTCCTCCATCCCTCCCTCATCCCCTTGCTCTGGCCACTTCCTTTCACCTTCCAATCATCAATAACACAACCTCCACCTTCTCTCTCATACCCATCGAAGAAGTTAAAATAGTGTTAGAATCTGAGAATGAGGGAAAGGAGGTGGTAAGAGTCAAGATGTGGGAAAGGAGGGAGCAAGAGAGTGGAAGGGAACTGGAGAAGGTTGGGGATCGGGAGCAAAAGAGAACGGAGGAGACGTGGGCAGGAGGAGGCAGGAGATGGTGAGAAGAGAGGGAGGGTTTTTTTTTATTATCACAAAATTTAGAATTTGGAGCATAAATCTAAAAAGGAAAATGATTTAAGCACCCAAAATATGGGACTAAAGGAGGGGACAGGTGAGGTGTCCCCTTCCTATTGCATAATGAGTTGGCATGGCCAACTCATTATGCAATAGGGAGGGGACATCTCACCTGTCCCCTCCCTTGATCTCATATTTTGGGTCCCCGTAGCAGCACTCATCTAAAAAATATGCAAGATTTGAAGTGTATAGAAGCAAAATTTTCTTAATTGTTTCACTCAAAACAAGCTGCCGACGGTCGAAAATACGTAATTGTCTCAACTTTGTCGCATTTTATGCCAAAGTATCGTTGGCGTCAACATGAGTTGGAACTAGACTACTATTAATGGAGTCCAATATGTGAACTTATCTATCCAAATCTAATTTCAATTCCCAAAATTGAAATGGTTGCGCTGTTGAATGTGATGTACGACATATCAAGTGCATATATTTCAAATGATTTTGATGTTTTAATCATGTATCAAGCGACAAAATATTAAGCAACTTCATAAAAACTATGAATGTTTATTTTGACAATTTATGATACATGGATATCCTTCAAAAATGTATTCCTATATAGTTGAAATATGCTATATGACATCCAATGGCAATCAAAATAATAGATTTGAATTTATAACATCCACATATTTGATACTGTTAATAAGTAGCCTGGTTCCAATTCTTTAAATATTTTAATTGGCACTCAAACTCTTATATCCAAATATTATTATCTCTTTGTTATAACTAGTATTTAGATCCGTGCAAAGCCCGGTTTCTAAAAAAAATTCTACAAATATTGAACATATTACAAAAATAAATTATTCTGCTTTAGATATGAATTATAGAGGTGCTTTTTGCTTTTTTTATTCGTTCAGATATTCGATCAAGTTTGATTCAATAGTTCATTTAGTACCAATTGTCCAACACCATATGACTCAACTGCATTTATTTGTATACATAATGGTAGATCCATAATTGTGACAGTGGGGGCCACGAAAGTGAACGCGTGAACCTTTCCTGTGACAACCGCCCACACTTGAATGTCAATTTGCAGGCCCACCCGAATGGGAATTTTTCGCTATATATATACCTAGTTTTTCTAGGGTTTAAAGTGTGCAAGGAGGCAAATTGACAGCGCTTAGGAAAAAAGGGCGGTTGTGCAAAAGGAGGCAGGGGTTTCAAAAGCGGCGACCGATTCGTGCATACGCAGAGAGGGTGTGC